>NW_008630822.1:24063-42006 GCF_000691845.1 Merops nubicus | reverse complement strand
CGGGTGTGGGGACCCACCCAGCCAGTACAAACACAAGCTCTTCTTGGCTGAGCTGCCTGGAGATTGCCATGGTTTGCAACTGACCCATCACCGGCCAGCTCGTTTCTTGACCACCCTGGTTGTGGCTCCCATTCTCCGCCTGCTTTTGGCATAGCAACAGCAGAGGCTGCACTTTTTTTTCAGGGTTTGGGGTTTTTTTCCCCCCTCCCCTCTCTTTTGCTTTGTGCTTGGCCCAACTCCTGTCTCCCTCTCTGCCCATTAACGCGAGGCATCGAGGAGAGCGAGCGGAAGGAGGTCACTGAGCACTTGGCGGCTGCGGCGCGCGGTCGCTGCCCAGCAGAGGCCACGGACAAGCCCGTCCAGCGGGGAGCCGGGCAGCCGAACCCTGGCAGCGGGGACAGGAGAGCCCTGGCCGCCCCCTGGCCACCGCCGACCTGCTAACGCAGCATGGAAAATCACCGCAGTCATGCTCGTAGTGACACACAAAAACAAAACAGAAGGATTTATTATTTTTCCCCTTGTCTTTGCCACTCAGCTAAAAAAAAAGCCAAAAAATCCTCCTCCTACAAGCCCAAGAGTTTCCTTCATGGAGTTCACACAGTGCTCTACTGCAGCTAACTGATTTCTTTTGTAGTGGACTTAGCTCTTGACCAAAACTAGCTCTGAGTGGACCTGTAACAGAACGCTACACAGCATTTGGTGGTTGTACGATTAAGAATAATCTGTAGGGGTCTTCTAGTTGCATTTTCAGATAGTGATGGATGTTCTGCACCGCAGCAGCGTGGGGACCAACCACTTCTATTACTGCAAGTACAAGGCTAAGTGACACACCCAAAGTCAAAAAGGGCAACAACCTCCTTGATCTGCAGTCTGCTGTTTTAATACTCGAGACGATCCTTTGCAACTTGCAACATTTCCATTTCCAGATGGAAAACTGCCTCCCTCTTACAACATAAAAATCAGAAACGACATAAAAATCAGCTGCTGCTGTGCTCTTTAGTCTCTGCTTCTGCTCTTCCTCCCTTTCTTTGGCTTATACACTGGGATCAATTACCTAAATTTCTTGCTCTGCTGAAGTGGCAGCTCTCCAGTCATTACGAAGAGAGGAATTAGGTAACAGAGGACTGTACGGGCTGGACACTGCCATTACCTTCGTGAGCAGAGTCAGCAGCAGAAGTGTTGTACCACGCTCCCTCGAGCGTGTCCAGCCCACGCCAGCGACACAGATCTGCTCGGCCACTCTGCTCAGGGCACGAGACACTCTCTGAGCTTCCATCTGCTGCCACTGTCACCTAAACCACTCCTCTCCCTAATCCAAACCAAACCACAAGACTTAAAATGCTCTTAAGTCCATTTAGTTTGCAAGAAACAGCTCTGGGAAGGCAATTAGTTTTCTCTCTCATCAGGGATATATAGAAGAAACCACACAAAAAAAAAAAAAAAAAAAAAGGATAAAAAAAGGAGAGCAAACAGCAAATCCACACACCATGCATATGATACGTGAGTAGCTGGGAGTGCTGACAGCAGTAGGTCCATGTTGGTGTCCACCCCGTCCACTCCTCCAGGAGGGACACCAGGGAGGACATCACCCTCACACTGTTTTAGAGTGGGGAAAGAGGAGGAAGAGCCATGTCTTTCACTCCTCTGCCTCCTTGACACCCAGGGCTTCCACTCCCTGCCCTTGGAAGCAACAAGTCCATAGGAACCCTGGACCTTCTCAAGGCAAAAGAGCTGGACAAAGGAGAAAATTTGTTTTATTGCTATCGTTTCCTATCTGGCTGTCTCCAGGGTGGCCCTGGGGTTTTCACAAGCCCTGAGGACACACTGCTGTCTGAGCAGAGCCACGTGCCCACGTGCTGGCCAGGGACACACAAATCAACACCCCACCCTGGGGCTGGACCAAGCTCCGGGCTCAAGCTGCACCATCTGGTCTGGCTGTACTGCCATTCGCTGTCATTGCTGCTGGTTTTCTCATCTTTTTCTAAGCTGGAAGTACATCTTCAAAAAGAATCAGGGAGGTCACCCCTGCCCTGCCCACAAATGGCGCCGTGTTTGCTGGGATGAAGGGAAATGTGACATCCACTCTCCTTCTCTGGGCAAGCAGAGGCCAGCAACCAATTTACCTCTGTCTTCAAGCCGTGTTTGTCCTTGCCTGGCTATGAGTACCCAACAGCTTTTTCCTGCCTGCTGTGAAAAGCAGGTTTCTCACCTGTCACTTCAGCTTGTTGTAAGCACAAGCCCGATCTGAAAGCCACCGGCAGTGATGACACGCTCAAACGAACGTCTACTGATTGAAAGCCCTCGTGATCACCCTTGACCCCAATCCTGTAGATCATGTTAAATCCAACATTATCTCCCTGCCAACTTTGTTTTCCTAAGAGGTGAAAGACTGACACCGGAGCCTGGACCTGAGGGGCTGAGTGAAGAGCCTGTCAGGCAGGAGGTGGCTGGAGATTGGGAAGCAGGATGACGAGGCTGAGATGTCACTGACAACCTCTCTCATCCTTCCCTTGCTCTCCTCTTTAGAATTTTTTTCTAGGGGTTAAAATTAAAGATAGTAAAAGAATAAACCAGAACTTGGACTTTGCAAAGGGAACGATAAACCTGAATCAAATGCCCCTGTTGTCTTCTGCTGGAAAACTGAAATCAATACTGGGCTCAATAAAGCCTTCTGGTTTAGTACAATATGAGCATTTTTAGTAAATGCATCTCACCACTTGGAGGTAAGGCAGAGCTCTTATACTCATTTGAAAGAGCCAGACATGATGCACCTCCTTTTTTTGGGCTACTGGGGTGGACCTTCCTCCAAGGTTGGCACCGCAAGCCCCATCCTCACTGAGACATTTGATGTGCTCTTTCAATCTTATCTGACTATGCCATGAGGGACCTGGATGGATTATAAGCAAGCCACAACACATTGTTTCCACGTGGAAACAATTTTTCCTCTACTCTTCCAAAAATTGAGTTTTAAATAGGCCTTGGTCAGAAATGACAGCGTGCTTCAAGATATGAGACCTGTACAGAATAGATACAAAAATGGGATAAGGGAGGGAAGAAAAAAACCTTAGACTCATATGCTACTTTTTAACTCAAGAGAAACACGAAACCTTACTAAGTTATTTGCCTGCAAAAATTCACAAATTTATAAAAGGTCCTCTTGAAATGTGTAAACCACAGTCCAACACAGAAAAACAAGCTGTTGAAGTGCTAGATAGAAGTGAGGTCATAGTTATATTATTGGACCCGAGAAATGGAAAAGTCATTCTATGACTAAAGGATTAGGACTGGGCCCAGTAAGTGCTGAACTTTGTATCCTGGCTTATAAAGAACCATCTCAATCAGGAAAGCCATAGACCTGAGAAGGTGGATTATAGTCTTAACCTGTTCATCAACAAAAGTAGTAATAACGACATGATGGGCAGGAATTGCCATCATGCAAAAATATATGCTCCAGAAATAATGGGCTGTATTTAAAAGCTATGTTACGATTTAAAAGAATCATGCATTTTATGAGGTTTACAAGATTCCATTAAATGAATTTAAGAGTCTTGGATTGGATCTGTTAAATCCATATAGGTCATGTCTTCTATAAAATGGCTGGCATCTCAGCAATGCACTCTGGTTTAGCTGTGTCTGCTGAGATTTCACATACTACACTTATTAAAAAAAAAAAAAAAAAAAAAAAGGCGAGCCACCCCCAGCAGTTTATAGAACACGCAGTGGAAAATCCAGGAGCAGTATCATTCCATAAACACATTTAATACTCATACACATTATATAAATATACACGTATAGATGCATACATTCACAATGAGGAGGATAATTAGGCAATAAATTGTGGGAACACAACAAATTGCATTTATCTGGCACCTTTGATTGCTTCGTCTGTTCTTCCTCACTAATCCATCTCTGCAGTGACTGGTTTCGAAGATTAAAAATCCCTGAGAAGTTTAGAAAATAGCCTTTTTTTTTTTTAATTAGTCTTGAAAGAGTCATTTGCTCACCACTACAACTTTGTGCATTTTTTTCAACCAAGAGTAATCTTGATTCAATATGCAGAATGAGGAATATGCACTGCTGGCTTAGACCCCACATAATATGGACAGGAACTTTATGCCCTATGGTGTTGGAAATCTTCCTTTTTCCAGTCATATACTGCACATAACCCACAATCATTATGTTAAGAGAAATGTTATTCAGTGTTTAACTTTGTAAACAGAAATAGTGCTAAAAAGATCTTTGCATTTTAGTGGGGTCAAATTATAAGCAGCAGGACAGTAAGAACATTTCGGCTGTGTCCAAAAGGGGGTATGCATCAGCCTGCCCTCCTCTGAACTAACCCCAGTGAGATAGGTTTGTTATCAGAAATAACCTGCTCTTAGGCAATTATAGGTGTGCTGGTTTGCCTCCTGTCTCAGGACACACCCTATTATTGTCATTATTAAACCATGTTTAATGACCTAAACACAATTACTTAGGGTGACTTGCCTTTAAATCTGTATCGATAACTAAACAAAAGGAAGTGAATGTTCCATTTTCTACTGTATTTACTTACTTGGCAGTATTTGCACAACTGATTTGCCAACCTTAATGCTATGTGCAGAGACTTTATTTACTATCTGATTGAGAAGGAGCAGGGAAACGTGAAGGCTGGGAGGGAACAGAAGGGGCACAACCACCATGCAGCAGCGGCCGTGCTGCCTGGCAGGAGCAGACCCATTTGGACAGGCTGGAATTCCTGCCAGACCATCAGTCTATTTTTACAAAAGCCAAGTTTGTTTATCAGACGCGGTCATGAAGTCACCACCTCCTGAAAGCTTTTGAGAAGCCAGCACAAAATGAGCTTCATCCTCACTCCCGCTGGAATAGTCTCACTCTCACAAACAGCTACAGGTGAGCCAGGTCCAAGCCCTAAAGAAATTACTGTACCCACCATTTCACTGTGTTCACCCCTTGCTAAATCCAGCAGTGGGTCTGACCATGTCAGCTCCAAGTCAGCAATTCCCTCCCTAAGTAAAAGCTAGAACTTTCAAAAGCATATCCATGAGCATGGGGCATTGGGCCAGATGACCTCCAGAGGTTTCTTCCAAAGGAAATTATTCTGTGACGCACAGAATGACCTCCACTGTCACATCACACAACACCTCCCACTCAAATCCTACATGTAATGTTCTTCCACTGATTTTAATTAAGGGCTAAATCTACTCACAGTGACACACACACAGAATGGAGGTAGAGGAAGGCACATGATGACCCTGATTCAACATAGGAGGCTAGACTGGTAACAGTGGGGACATCCGTGATCTTATAATACAGATTAAAACAGAGGGCCACTCCATATACTATGAGGGTGTCTTACATGTTGTCCCACCATTCTCACTACAGAAGAATCTCTTCTTCAGATTCCTCATATAAGAGCGCCATTCACTCGCAGCAAGTTTTCCAAACAAACTTTCTGGCAGACAAATAATCTAGCCTGACCCCCAAGCCTCCAGAGATTTCTGGCCTGTATGAACTCTGCAGCATTGAAATCAAAGTCAGAATTATAAAAAAGGTACCAGGTCAAAAAGTAGATCTGTGGCATGGCTAGATTTAAGCCATGTTTCATCAGCATCAGTCCATCAAAATGACAAGATATTCCCTACTTTCATGCTCTAAGAGGGACTACATTTTGGAACAGCACCAGTAGGAATCAAATCTCAGTTAGGAATGAAGCCAAATATTAACTGGATTAATTTTTGAAAATTAATAAGATTGAACAATTAGGCAAGGAAAAAAAGTAAATCTCAAAAATCTGAAATACATTCTCAAGCAACAACTCCTGTGAGCAATGAGAAGCTAGGAATTTCATCAGCAACTCATGGGCTGATGAGGCAGAAAGTACACAGCTATTCCAGTAAACTTAGGATGTTGCCTGAACTCCTTAAAGTCATCAAAACCCACAAATTGCTAGGTAAGAGAGGATATTCTGGGTTAACAGCTTCCCTTAACTTCCACACCCAAACTTAAATTTTGGAGAAATGCTTGCACACACCTAGAGCAGGAAACATCCATTCATTGTTCCTCCTTAGGAATACATGTGAACTCCAAAGGGCAAGAGATAAGGGCTAAACAAAAGTAAATCATTTCACAACAAAAGAAAGCATTAATAAATTCAGCTCATGTTCGTCTTCAGGCTTCATTAGAAAATGGAAAGTTAAGGTCAACAAAATACAGGAAGAAATTAAATCAAGATAAATAAACCAGTAGCCCCCTTTTATCCTCCAAGCTCAGAAGAAAGGGGCATAGAGCCAAACAGCATGTGTTCTTCAACAAAAGCTTCAGTTACCTCTTCTCAGGGGGTCAGTTGCACTGTGGCTTAATATAATAGTTACTTGGAAGCATAAACAAATTAGGACTGTTAGTTTGAAGGGGGACATGACCGTTGCATTAGTATTGACCATCACAAGGTCAACAATTACATGTTCAAACAGCTAGCAGGATTACAGCATCACAGAATAGCTGAGGTTGGAGGGACCTCTGGTCCAGTCCAACCGCCCTGCTCAGAGCAGGGTCAGCTACAGCAGGTTGCTCAGGACTGTGTCCAGTTGGGTTTTGTATTTCCAAGGGTGGAGATGTCATGATCTTTCTGGGCAACCTGTTTCATTGTTTGATCACACTTTTAGTAAAAAAGCCTGTTGCTCCTTACACTGAAACAGAACTTCCTGTACTCCAGTCTGTGCCCATTGCCTCCTCCCCTGGTACTGGGAATCACTGGGAAGTGCCCAGCTCTATTGTTTTGACTTAGGTATTCCTAGATATTTAGAAGATCTCTCTGGGCCCTCTCTTCTCCAGTCTGAACAGTCTCAGCTCTCTCAGTCTTCACTCACATGATGCTCCAAGTCCCTTAATCATCTTCATGCTGGACTCTGCTGGACCCAGTTCATTAAGTCCATGCCCCTCCTGTACTGGGAAGCTCAGCACTGGATCCAGCACTCCAGATTCCACTAGGGCTTAACAGAGGAGTCATAACACCTCCCTTGATCTGCTAGCAGCATTCCACCTAACACAGCACTTGGCCTTTTTCTCCACCTGTGCTGGTGCATGGATTTATTCCTCCCCAGGGGCAGAACTTCACATTTCCTTTTCTTTTACTTCATGACATCCCTGCTGGCCTATTTCTCCAGCCTCCTGAGGTCCCTCTGAATAGCAGAGTACCCATCTGGTGTATCAGCCACTCCTCCCCGTTTTGTATCATCTCCAAGCCTGCCAAAGGTGCACTGTGTCTTATTATCTAGGTCATTGAGGAAGACATTGAACACTACTGGGGTCAGCACTGACCTCTTGGGTTCATCACTAGTGCCAGGCCTCTAGCTGGACCTTTTGCCACTGATCTTAACTCTTCCAACCCAGGATTTCAGCCTCTTTCTCTCCACTTCACTATCCACTTACTTAGTACACGCTTCATCAGTTTCCCTATGAGGCTGTTAGGGGGAATAGTGTCAAAAGGCACACCAAGGTTAAGAGAGTGAACACTCACTGCTCTCCCCAAATCCACTACACCAGTCAGGTCACCACAGAAGGCCAATGGGTGATTTACCCTCGATAAATGATTCTGACTACTCCCAGTCACATTCTTGTCCTCAATGTGTTCAGAAATGGTTACCAAGATTAGTTGTTCCATTGCAATTCTCAGGGATTGAGGTGAGTCTGAACAGTCTGTAGTAGCCTAGATCCTGCTCCTTTCTCTTCCTGAAGACAAGAATGACATTAGCTTTCTTCCATTCTCCAGGAACCTCCCTTGATTGCTACAGCCTTTCAGAGATCCTCATGAGTTGCCTTACAATGACAAGCTTCCTCAGCACTCACGGATGCATCCCATCAGGTGCCTTGTTCTCTAACATGATCCTCCTCCACCAAGATGTCTTCCTTGCTCTGACTTCCTCACTGATCTCAGAGGCCTGGGATTCCTAAAGGCAAACCTTACCAGCAAAGAGGCACACAAGTCATTGAATACTTCGGCCTCTTCCATGTCCTTTGTCCCCATGATCCCTGTCCCTCCCTGAATCAGGCTCACATTTTCCCTACTCTTCCTTCTTCTCATAATGCATCTGTAGTAGCCTTTATCATCAGCAGTTACATCACTCATCAAATTCAATTCCAGATTGGTTTGGGTTTTGCTAATTCCAACCCTGATTGCTCGGACACTGCCTCTTTATATTTCTGGGTCACTTGTACCCGTTTCCTCTGCTTGTATTCCTCCTTTTATGTTTGAGTTTAGTCAACAGATCCTTGTTCATCGATGAAGGCCTCCTGCTACCTTTGCTTGACTTATTGTTTGCTGCGATAGACCAGTCTTGAGCTTGGAAGGGATTTTTAAAAAATGACCAGTTCTTCCTGGATGCCTCTTCTCTTTGGGACCAAACCCCACAGGATTCTCGCAGACAGATCCCATAAGAGGCCAAAGTCTGATCTCCTGAAGGACAGGGTTGTCCTGCTTTTAGCCCTCCTCTCTCCTTGCAGGGTCCTTACCTCCATCATCTCATGGTCACTGCAGTCACAGCTGCCCTTATCCTCACATCACAAACTAGTCTTTCCTTCTATTTATGTATGAGGCCCAGCAGAGCCTTTCCTTTTGTCACCTTCTCAGTCACCTGTGTCAGAAAGTTGTTACTGATGCACTCCAGAAACCCCTTGGACCATCTGTCTCTTGTTGTGTTTTCTCTCCAGCAGACATCAGGGTGGTTGAAGCCTTCTCTGAGGACTGCAGCCTGGAAATGTCAGCCTTCTTCCAGTTTTCTGAAGACCCCCTCTACAATATCATTCCATCTCGGTCCGCCTGCTCATCCTAACCCAAAAGCTCTTGGCTGGATCAGGACCCCTTCCCAGGCAGAGCGTTACAGTGTAGGTAAGTGAGCATAAAAGGCATTCTTGGTAAACATGGTTAGAGATAATTGCAACTGTAACAGCAGCAAATCTGTTGCTTCCTTCCTTTCCAGAAAGCCCAACTCGGAACACTCCAAAGTACTGACAGCTGAGCAGACTGTCAGGTAAGCCATGAGGCCCTTCCCAAGAGCCAGGCAAAAACAGTATATGGAGGGGTCTGGGACTCTTTTCAGGTGCTCTGGAATTATCTGCAAGAATTAGTTACTCCAGGCTTATACACGTTGGCCAGGCAACAGAAACCGCCCACAAATCTATCTGTTAGCTCCTGCACCATGGTACCAGACAATCACTTTAAGATGACCTATACGTCTGCAAGGAAGGCAAACACACGGGCACCCACATGGAATCTTCCAGGAGGGGAAGGGCTACACATGCTCACCTGTGGCCACTTTCCCTGCCACGTTCCCAGGAACTGTGGTGAATGTATCTGCCATGCTAAGCACACAGCGAGTTTACAGGAAGGCTTGAGAAGGCTAAGGAGGAAGAGGAGGAGGAAAGTCCCTCAGCCTGACTCCCCACTGCAGAGCAGACAAGGTAACACATCTGAGATGAAAACAGTATGTGTGCTTTAAGTCTTAAGACAACACTGCCAAGCTAGCTTGAGCTATTTTTCTGGGTGTTGCCCTAACATCTTGATCAGCCACAGAAATGTCTCAGCTGGAGTTTAGTCACGCTTCTGACCCAGACTAGCTGGCACCACTGGGTTAAACAAAGGGCAGCCCTGCCTTGCCTCCTTCCTGAGCCCAAATTAATCAATTCATCCTTGCAAATATCAAAAGGATGTGAGCACCTGAGTGGACAGGTGTTACGCAAGGGAACAAGAGATCACCTTGCCAGATTTAAGTAAAAATTTGGAAGAATCAGGAAAACATCCTTGATATTTTCCTTGGCTAAAGTACCCAAGAAAAAAAACTGTGATAGTTTTCTAAAAGAATTCTTGGACGCTCTTGTCTCCATTTCTTCAGAAATGTAAAAATAGATTTGATAATACAGATAAAAATACACCATAGCAAGGAATCCTGTTTTGTCAGAATAATGAAAAGGAAAGTGGAGAGTGTCTTTCCCCAGTTTAAGTTCTGGACTGTTGCTCTAATTCTGGTGATCATAACCTGGAAAAGGGAGCAAGGGTACTTCTTCCCTGGCAGCTCAGAGCGTGGTGTCAGGGCTATTTTTACCAATTAACAGATCTCCAGCTTGCCACAGAGAAAATACATTGAGCAACAAGTCTGGCTGCCTCAACTCATCATATGATCAGCCTCAAAAAAAACCAAACCAAACCAAAAAGCCCCCAAACTTTTGGTTTTGATAGAATAAACTGGCATGCAGATATACAACAGCATTTCACAGAATCCAGTCACACACTATGTTGTATATCCTGCATGCATATGTAAAATACAGAATATAATGCACATACAGAGAACTCACAGTGATTACTAATTGGGTACAAAATGTATATACCACTTCTTCTCTAAAAACAACAACATTTGTGCCTGAATTACTTGTCATCGAGGTAGCAGGCTGGTGTTCACATTGCTACTTTAAAAACTTATGCAGCTGCACTGAGTTCTGTCTTTTCTGAGATAAAAGCATGTCCTGAATATTCTTTATTCTTCAGGGCTACTAATTTGAACAGACCTGTCACTCTAAGTAGAGGGAGTTGTGGAATATTGACATTCTATTGAATTATTTAAGATAAATTAACAATGTTTCACATCCTAGGAGATTGCTATTTGCAGAAAAAGCCTGACATACTTGTGTTTAGACCTGGTAGCCAGAATGTGGAGAAGTTACAATTTTAAAAGTATCTTTTATTCTGCATGGAAATAAACAGGCGACACCAGCTGACTGCATGTGACTCGCCTCAGTGCTGCAAGCAGAACTGAGAGTTCTGAATATTTTATTCTGCTTTGTTACATATGGCAAGGACAGGAGTTCTTATGTTATCATCTTGCTAATTTATGGCAAACCCAGTCCCTTCCCAGTCAACATAAGACAAAATGTTGACGACTAGACTCGAAGCTACGGGATGCTCATTCCCTGTCAGCAGAAGCCATGTTTAGACTTACAAGAGGGTTAGAAGGCATTAGCTCTCCTGCCCTGGAAATCCCACGGAGGGACCCTGAACACAGCTGCTGTTTCAAGCCTCTATCCTGACCACAGGCAAGAGCTGAGATACCATAAACTCCAGGCACCTTCATGGTCACACAACGCTCCTGTCTGCCTGCACACAGACAAGGATCTTTCCTAAGGTTGGCGAGTTTGGAGCAAAAATTCACAACTGAAGAGGCATCATTAATTCTTAATAGGTGTTACTGCATAGGAGTTGAAGCCGAGATACTCATAATGTTCACACACAAAAAGTAACATGGCTGGGTGAATCACCACCATAACTCCCTCAGCAAATTATGGGCTTGAGCTGATGTACAGAGAAATGCTGTCCAGGATTCAATGCCAGCTCACCCTGGGTGGGTATGGCTCCTTCCAAATCCTCACCAGACAGACTGTGGAACATGAGCATGGAAAGACATAGGCAGATATGTCTGTACATATGTATAGAATATAAATATATATATTTATGTATGTATATATGGGTAAAGGGAAACTTCTGAAACTATTCCTTCCTGGACACTGACAGATACTTTTTTTTTAAAAAAGCCCCACTTTTCTTCAAAATACAGAGCACATGTTCAGAACAGGAGTAGTTGAAGAAGGCTGTCCCTAAAGAGCAGAAGACAGTAGCACTGTCTGCTTGCATATCATTGGGGGGGTGTCATCAAGACCTGAAGGACCAGTGAGGTGCCTGCACTTTGCTGCTCACACCGAAAAGTGACCCTGGCACTGGTGGGTCTCCAGGGCAAGCTGGAGCAGGAGCAGCAGCACACGTGCTGGGGACAAGGATGGTGGGACTTGGAACAGAGCTGGGCACAGGCTCCACACTCTGGGAAGGAAGCCCATCCCTCTCATCTACCCCAAGACCTTTGAACATGGAGAGGAGCAATTCGGCATCTGAGAGGCGTCCAAGGGCATGGTACCCCATTTGCAAACATAATGCTGAGTCACTAACCATGCCTGAGAGACTGACAACAGGAGATTAGCCTGACTTTATGGCTGAGGTCCCTCATTTTTCTTCATCATGTTAATGACTCATTTCCTAACCACAGGGGCGAAGGGCTGGCCACAAAACGTCCCATTGTTCCTCTCACTTACCTGGTAAGAAGGGGATTAAAATGGACGGAGGGTTGTGCTCCCAGTTTCTACAGAAAATGATGTAGGAGGAGTTTGGGGAAAGAATTCAAAGGCAGGAGTGTGTGCACGTGGTGATGTGGAAAGAGGCTTTGAAAGGAAAAGAAAAAAGCCAAATGGGCTTCACCTTCAATTCAACATTAGTTGGATTATCTTTTATACACAAATGGGTATGTATGTATAATCTTGCAGACATAATCATAAGCATACATGGAGCCAGGCAAAGCACGTGTGCCCACACCAACACGTACCTGCTGAGGCTGACGCCAGCCCTCAGTTATTTACTCTATCCCAAGTGTGTCAGCACTTTGCCTCTCAAAATTCGAGTCTCTCACAAGCTTTAAACTGCTTCTTTCCCAGCCTCAATGTGCCACTAAATTTTTCTTTTTTTAAAAAATAAAAAACCTCACAAATATATTCATTTCTGGTTTTGAGGTTCCAATCTGGAGGAAAAAAAAAAAGTCATCAGCTAGGGAGAGGTTTCAAAATCCAGCATCTCCAAGCTCATTAGAAGTTAGAAAACCAAAGCATTTTATCATTGATTAAACAAAAAGAGACTAAGATACCAAATCCTAATCATCCATAATCTCTGTGTGCAACAAATATTTTAAAATACTGCTTCCAAAATGTTGTTAGCTTTATGAATGATCTACGTTAGGATCAATACAGTTGGAATCACGCTAAGAAACAAGCTAATTTTACAGCAATGAGGGAAGGCCACCCCTCAGTAGCACTAGAGAAATCCTTTATTTGCTTTTGAACATCTTAAATAGAGCTTTGCTACCACTTGTTCCTCACCATTTAACTTATCAGTCCCCAAATCATACTAATTAAGTGTTTATTATACATAGTAAACCACATAAAGAAAGCTCTTGCTCAGGAAAAACGCCAAATGCTACACGGAGCTCTGGCAAAGTCTTCTCCCACCTTCTGTGAATCATTCCGCTTTTAAAAGAGCAGTATGATCCAGAAAAAGAACTGACACAACTCCTCTGTCTTTTTCAACACAGAGGTTTCCGACTATGTGTACTTAACAACTTATCTGGAGCATCTTCACACCAAGATGGCTATAATAAGTACTTTGAAGTACCAACCTTAAAATAAAGGGCTTATACACACAATGGAAATGATTGCAGCTCAGGAGTTACCAAGCACCAGCTGAGCTCTTGCACCTCAGCTGATACTTGGCACTTTATTAACTCATGGTAAATCATAAATCTACTCATAAATACAGTTTCTCTTCAGAAAGTGCTGAACATGGTTTTTTTCTACCGTGCTTCCCAATTCAAGTGTCCAGCATTACCTGTAATTTTGAGAAGCTCAGCCCACATGCTCACAGCGTTTAACTCTGGCTGCTACCACCACAGCTACCCAATTACAGAAAGCAAGTTCAGGAAGCAATCCTTCTCTAATTCCCATGGTATTAGACACAAGTGTTGATTACTGGCTGGTAGAGTAGGAAATAGTTCTTATTTCACTATCAATGTTGATACAGATGTAGGCCTGAGTAGAATTAGACAGAAAACATGCACAAAAGCACTAAACAACAATAATATGGGGATATTATAAAAGCAAAAATACATCTTGACACAGATATTTTCATATTTCACCTTTTTGCCCCCCTAGTTGCAGTGTTTAGTGATAGCAATGCAAGAATAAAGAATTCAGCTTAAGCTTTCAGATCTCAGGCAGGTTTTTACAGACCTAACAGCAAAAGGCAAAAACTCTGAAAACTGAAACGTAAATTTGGCAAACATGGACCCAAAATGTCACTTAAAACAGCATACAGAAATGCATCATTTTTATAAACATGTTCTCAAATATAGTTTAAAATAAGGTTTTAAATATAACATGTTTCTGCACATCTGTTTTGCTACTCTAAAAAAAAAAAAAAAAAAATCACATTTCTTAGAGACCACTGTGTTCTCTTGAGGTACAAGAGGAGAAGAGCTTATACAACTGAGACACTGGAAGAGCTTTGAAAAATTATTAATTAAAGGAAATCAGAAAAAAAATTGTTAAAGGAAAGAAAATTTAAAAAATCCTGTGCTAGAGTGTTCTCTTCCCCACCCCCCCCTTTTTTTTCCCCTTAGCCTAAAATGCAATAAACAGTAAAATCTTAAATTGCAAGGCCCTCAGTCAGGTCATGCTGTTCTCAGTATCTTTAGTTCTCATCCATCTTACCCGCCACCAAAGGTGGTGTACCTTTGATGTGAACTAATTACATTCGAAACATTTTGTCAAACAGCTTAATGCAGATGCCAAATAAGCTCTGTCTGTCTAAACAGGGCTTTAGACAACTTAGCGCTTGCAGTGTTAACTAAGAGCTAAGTTCCACTTCAAATAGAATATTATGCCGCACAGAAAAAGATCTGCATATAAAATTTCAGACAAAAAAAAGGGGTTAAAAAGTCCCATTATTGGTTTATTTCAATGCTGCTATGCTCCCATTGTCCCGGCTCGAAGGGGCATTACTGGGGATGGGTGTGTATGCACAGGTGTGCAGCAACAAAACACACAATGCTGACAGCAACATTTCTTTTACCTGATAAAACCATCTGCATGACAAGAGGAAGTGTTTTAGGACCAGGCATTCTGTCTGCAGCATTATTTCAAGATCTCCTCAAAATGAATTTTTGTTTATTAAAGATGTATTAAAAAAAATGATTATTGAAAAATAAAAAACAAGGGGAGAGAACTACAACCAAACTTTTGCACCTGGAGCACTGGAGCCTGGGGTGCTGGAGGAGAGAGAATATTGCTCTCATGATCCTTTAAGTGAAAAATGTTCTTTCACTTCTGGGCAAAAGCATCTAAATTTTCTCCCTGGGAGGAGGGAGGTGACACAAGGGGAGACAGGGAAGAAAGACACAGCAAGGCAATCCTCTGAAGGGGACGGGAGTTCATTCACCACGTTTCTTAACAATTCTCGTATTCTTTCTCTACATACTCATATTTCTTTAAAACAGCTCTGCTGTCTTTTCTTTTAAAAGAAAAAAAATAACACTGACAAATCAAAAACAGGTATTCTGCTATGTTTGATGAAACAACAGCCTTCCCCACAACAGTCACCACCGTCCTCTCATCAGACCAGTTTCCTTATGTGCCTCCTCATACCTTTTCTTTGATGCAAGAGTACAATCCCTTCTTCTTCCATCTGTTTTGGCTCTTAAGCATACAAGTAGTGATCTGAAACCCTTTGCTATACTTCTGCATCAGTTTTCAGCAGTGTCTTGTTCACAGAAGAGTTCTTCTTTTCAAGCAGAAGGGAAAGGTTATATGTTTTCCCAAAGTTTCAAAAATACTAAGTATGCTGTCCAGTAGACTCAGATATGTCACCTTTTAGAAGTTCATGTGTCTTTGGAAAAATGTTGTCAAAACTGGCTAGAGAGGATCTGGTTTTGAAAGCAGGGAGTACTGTTCAGCTCCTCTTACACTGGTGAACATTGCAGCCTCTTAAAATGCAAACATGATATATCATGACAGAGGAAAAAAGCTAAATGGTTTCTCTCATTTAATGCCATTGTAAGCCCACAGTAACATCCTATTCCCACCTTTTCCCACTTATTCATATGCCCCCTTGTTTATGTCAGCAAAAGCATCTTATCTGCTCTATGGTGATCTCAAAAGAGGAGCTGATGTAGGGTGCAAATTAAAGGAGGAGGAAGGTGGGAAGAGGTGGCACAGAGACACACTACAAAATGTTTTAATGGCCCAGTTCTCCAATATTACCAATATTGTTCACAGACGCCCAAGCAGAAGGCAGAGGACAAGAGCTGAGTCTTCCAGCAGCACTGCTGGCTGGGCTAGTTCAAATGCCTGTGAAGCTACAACATCCTCCAGTTAGAGTGCTTCCTAGTGTCCGAGTAAACTATGCAACTAAAACCAAGCATCTTCTAAGTAAGTAAGAGGTGCTAATCAAGACACTCACTTTCAGTTGCAGAAAAATTAATACTGCTTGCTTGCCTGGGAATTTAACTGGATTCTCAAGATGTATTTGTCTTCTCAGTTGGCTTTCCCTCTTTTTCCCTAGAGCAGATCTGTTGCAGTTTCCAGAATTTTAAACAATCTGCTGTGGGCATGCAGAAGAGATCCAAAAAGCTCCCTACAGGCTCTTGGGACGTCCTCACCTCCATTCACACCCCAGCAACACTCTTCACTTGATTCTTACCACTGCCCTTCTCCCCAGGTTGCTGAACCTTACTTGGGTCCTGCCTTCATTTCTCCTGCACTACCATGCTGCATCCACATGGTTCCTCATGTGGTGAACTTCCAACCATCTCTACAGGGAGCCCATAACACTCAAAGAAACCACTTCTAATACTGCCTGCTCTCTCCAGCAAACTCTCCAACCCAAAGGCACCGGTCCCTGCCAAAAGCAACAGATTAAAACCAATCTAAGAATTTAGGAGGATGTTTCTGAGTTTTGCAGAGCCAGTGTATGCTAGGAAAGCAAGACCACCTCGTTATGTGTTACCCTCTCACAGCCTTCTACATTTGGCCTCATTTGAATACTCAGCCTCCAGAAGAAAAATCACATTTATCAAGTTTGTGTATGACTAGGTTTCTAAAGGTCAAATTTCGGCTAGAAACAGGGAGGTGCTCTGTAAGCAGGACAAACCCATACCTCCCTCCCCTTACTGTAAATGGCAAGCAATCAACCTGTGGAATCCACTGATGCAGGGGTCAAAGACAAAAACCTGTGGGTGGGTAACTTTACAACCATTAACAACACGTACAGTTACGCAGAATCCAGCAGTAACAGGGCAACCAAAGGCCACAATTTTAGGGTGTGATCTCTTTGCAGATGGCTCAGGAAATTACACTCCTCACTGGTGGCACCCCACACAGACAGACACACACAACTGGGCTCCAATCAGCAAAAACATCAACTTTAAAGTCATCCGTGTCCTTAAACACTGGTGCCATGTATCCCTCTGGCAGGCAGGAGAGACCAGCTGTGTGCTGTTACCTGGTACGACACGTCAGCCATCGCCGGGGGAAGGGCGCCCATGAGAAAACCCGTGGCCTGAATTATTTCAGTACGTATTTCTTGCTACACCAACGTTTTATAAACAAGCCATGGCAGAGGTCAGGAAAAGTCACCCCACGGCAGAACAGCAAATCATGACAGAAGGGTGCAAGACAGTGATGTTGCTCCAGGATCAAAGTGCTATTCAGTCATCTCCATTATTGTGCCTCGTTGATATTTTAAGCAAATCAATCTGATCTCATCACTCTGCCTACTAATGTTTTAATATGCAAATAGCTGTTTCTTATAATAGTACCTAGGTTTCTCTCCTGGAGACGTCTTTATAATTCACATCTTATTAGCCACAAGAATTCCAATTACACATCTTCTCTCTTCTAATTCCTACCAGCTGATTATTAGCATTAGATGATAATAGAGTATTCTCTGCTAATATATTTCTTAATAACATCAAAATGCAGAATGCCTTTGTGGTCTAATAATTGAATAACTGCAGTGAAGAGAGTACCAAATTACTGGAAAATGTTTTATTTTAAGTCTTTATTACTGCTCAGAAATATGGAATATTTAAAATGCGCTCACAGTTTAGCTGCATTCATCAGGAGAGTTACATTTGCAACAAAAGAAGAACAAAAACAAAGTGTTTAAAGACCGACACATAATTCAAGTTTCTGGAGGCTTAAAGAGGGATGGAGGGAGAAGACAGCTGCATCCACATGCACAGATGATACAGGGTTTAATACTGAGAAAATAGAGTGTTGGCTTTCTGGGTTTTGTTAGCAGAT
>NW_008630822.1:2255-24032 GCF_000691845.1 Merops nubicus | reverse complement strand
TGTAGGGAATGATATCCAAAGACATGCATTGAAACCACAAGCTGGTATCAGCTGCTAATTTGCAGAACATTTTTCTTTAATTTTGAGGACCATTAAAACAAAACATTAAAGCAAAAAATCAGAAAGGGCTCGGAGAATGATGAACACTGGAGACCACTGTCAGCACAAAACATCCTTGTATGTTTATGTTGCAAAACTTAACGGCCAAAAGAGATTATGAGTAATGGATCCTGTGGTGCCGGGGACTCTCTAAATTAGCCATTGACTCCTGCAAAAAGAGTAGAGCTCCAGGGCTGGGATAGGCACTGCAAGTCACAGCTAAGGAATGATAATGGGAAGCATGAGGTAGCTTGAAGTTCATCTTCCCCCATCCTTCCAGGCTCATAGTGTCATCCCTGCCTCTCTCCCCCCACCGCTCTCCAAAATCTGCACAGGGGAACAGGCACCCATTGATTGATCTGTGTGCTTAGATAAATAGTATCTCGACTGGGAAGAGTTCAAGGCAAACACTTCAGCTAAAGAAGAAAACAAGCAAGGAATGGGGGAAAAGAGTTCACCTCTTTATTCAGTATCCTGTGTGGTGCAAATACACCCAATTAGATGTGTCCGTGTAATTTTCACATCAAACATCATGAACTCCATACTCGGCTCCCAAGGCAACTAATTGCATGGCTCACAGTGGATTTTCCCAAGTTTTTGAGAACACTGCTGGCACTCTTCAATAAAGCCATTTAACATAACAGAAGGTTAAAGTGAGACACAAACACTTGCTTTTTTTAATTTACACCTTTCATTTACTTCCACAGAAATGTCAGGAAAGGGCTGAGATATTGTGTGATGTACTGTCATGTACGCTTCCTTTTAAGAGCTGGGTTAAAAGAAAAGGCTTGGATTAAGAGAATGTAATCAAGATCTATACCTTTAACAAATTTTTAGACAGTCGGAAGAGGGTGCATGCTCAAGGGCATTGATCTTAACGTGCCTTCAGAACAAAGAATGAGCGTCCTGTCTTACATATTTACAAACATGAAAACAGGTGGTGGGGAAAATCTGCAAATGTAATGACTTTAGATGATCTTTTTTAAATAAATAAAAAATTAAAAAAGCAGGTAGAACCGGCCTTCACCGCAAGGATCAGGGTAGTAAAGCACTGTGCACATTATGCTGAGCACTACAAACCTGCCCAGCAAGAGAAACTATTTGCCTTTTTAGCATTATATTTATACAGTTGTAATTTTTTTTGATGAATGCCTTTCACAAACCACTAAGCTACAGAAGATGCCTTTCTAAAGTAGGTGTAATGCAACATGGCACAGGGAGATGTCAAGGCAGTGTTAGAAGCACCAATCTGACATTATTTGGTAGGCTGTATTTTCAGGGTTTTTCCAAAGGTGGTATTTACATCCAGATTCGTCAAGCTCTTGAAGCACATGAATGGCCTCACAGATCTCACCTCTTGCATAAGAATGTGGTTTCAGCACCTGGCTAAACTATGGCCCTACCTACAGCTTTCCTGGTTTGGGGACCCTGGCTCGCTCTCCTTTTTTTTTTGGTCCTCAAATGTCAACGCGACCACCTTCTTCCCAGCTTCCAAAGACATTTGCATCAAAGTGATCAAACACAAGAGAACAATTACTGCCCTCCCATCTCACTCTTCCAAAACTCCATTAAGAAAACTCTCCTCATGTAAGCAGCCAAAGGAAGTCTCCTCCTTACAGAGCTATCCCGACAGATATCCTGGAAACCCAGCGAACAACAGGGATGTTTTAAACATGCAGTGAGGACCCCAGTGAGCTCAGGAGAGCCTCCAGCAGTGCTGCCAAGGCCCTGTGCCACTGACGTTTATTTTCATGGGCAAGCACTCTAATTTACAACTGGGCTAGATTAGTGTGCCGAGAGTGGGGAGAACTCACAGCTATTATAAAAAACATATAAATAAGGGTTTTAATTAAAAACATTGTGCAACACACAAAATGATTACTTAAAGAAGTAGGAAGGAGAGCATTCTCTTGCATTGTTAAGACTAGCTTTTGAGAAGCAGGAAAGACAACAGAAACAGTGGAGAGATACACCATAAAAATTCTCTAAAATGAGAAATAAAGTGTGCAGGAGAAAAATCTGAAAGGTTTCCAAAAGGACTATGGACATTTTCTTAGCAAAAGAAAGGAAAATTAAGCAAAGTTATGACAAGAAAGCCTACTCAGGTGTCAGATTTATCTTCTCCAGCTTGTGACTGCCAAGAAGGCACACCAGTGTCTCCCGACATGCCCTTAGCCAAGAGCCTTCTAGATCCCTTATTTTGCTGTCCAAAATTTTGCCAAAATGAGCTCCACAGGGGTAAGCAGGGGAAGCCAAAACAACACTGAGGCTGGTTAGCAAAAAGCAGAATCATATCCCACAGCTGTTTGCTATGTTTAATAAACAGAAGTTTACAGATGTTTATACTGAAAAATAAACTCCTATTGGCAGCACATTGGAATAAAGTCACAGAAAAGGCACTACTTTAGCCCTGATGGCCACCACTCCTGGAGGGTTTCCTCAGAGGAAACGAATTCATACATTCAGAGCAACAGGGACAAAGCTGGAGTAGGGAAAAAGTAGAGAAAAGTTCATGCTTCAGTGGAAGTATCACACTTGCACTCATTGGCATGACATCGACATGCCCAGGCCAGGGCAAGGAGGTTGGGGCTGCAGCTGTGTCCCACGAGGAAGGAGGGAAGAGCCTACATGGTCAGCCAGTGCAGCTGGCCAGTGTAAAACTTCACACATCCAACACGGGCTGGGCGTGCTGACCTGCTGCACATCTGCTGAGAAAAGTATGTTGTCCCCAGCCATGGTGGCGTGACAGAAACCCTCAGCAGAAGGAGGGTGGGGGCTGCAGCAAGGCAGACCAACCTCTTTGAGAAGGGTGTGAGCAGACTGCAGCCACTATGTCTGCCTGTGGGTTGCAGTAGAGACAACACATTCATTTTCCTGTGCCTTGCAAGGGCATTCCCTCTTTCCCCCTACTACTACACACAAGACCACTAGCACTGTAAATGAAGTGTGATGTGTAAGTAGTTTCATTCACCCTTTTGAGAGATATGGGCCAAACCAAGGCGTACTGCTGTTCAAGAATCCTGCTGCCTAAGCCAAACTCAAATAATTTTATTTCTGGTGTTGCTACCCAAAGAAATTGCCTATTTAATAGATGAGAACAGTACTGTAACAGAGAACAGACACTTGGAAATCTAGTACAACACATGAAACAGTGTCTCACAGAATGGTAATTAAAAAAATGAACAGAAAATTGACTTGGCTAAGAACACTGTCATATGGTTAAATGCAGAAGCTTAGCACATGTTAGGTATTGTACAGTGTATCTGCATGGGTATCCCAAAGCTTGGTGCTAGGATAGCTTGGATTTAAGGATCTCTGCACTATCATTATCCAAATGGGGATTAGAGCCAAAATTTAAAAGGAAATCACTCCTTCCATTCAGGAGAGAATAATGATACTGAAAGTTCTCATAAATATCAGGTATATCAGAAGGAATAAAGTAACGTATATGTTTACTGAATACCCTTAGCACATAGGACTGTTTGGAATAATCTAAATTGCATATTTGAATCAGGAAGAAGAGTTTGATATTTTTTATTGGAGGGGGGGACTTTAGGGCTAGCGGACTCCACGTAGATGGGACTGTCATGCTACCAGCCACAGGAAGAAAAAGGAAAACACTTCTGAACACATGCAAAAGTTTCACAAAACAGTGAGGGGACAAGATAGAACATAACACATGAAGCCATCATGATCCAGCACCCTGAGAGAGCTACTGGCAGGCCACTCTACTACACCCAGAGATGGACAGCCACTTGCACATGTGCAGCACAAGCACTTGGCACCAATGGAAATAGCTGGTCATGATAAAAAGGAGTATCTGTACATTTATTTTATTAGAGTGGGTGCAAATTGTTTTGCCTATTATAGTTGGTAGCATTAACTCGAAACTCTAAAAGCATATTTGTAAATCACAAACCTATCAGCAGCTACTGTTCTTGCTGTCACAAGCCAAGCATCAGAAGAACACATGGGTTGGATTACACGCCTGGACTCCTAGAAAACTACAAAGACTTCACAGTTTGAACAAAAAACTGCAAGCTTATAAATACTAACAACCCATGACCCTCTTCAGAGGGATGATGCCTGACAGGCACAGCTACAGGACAGCCCATACCAAGAGACCCTGCTTTCTGCTATCCCTCTCTGAACAACGTCAGGTCACAGTCAAAGCCCAAAATACCAGCACCTTCTCTGACAAGATGATGTTCTAGGCACTTGTGGACAATCTACCAAACGCATCGTGTATTTGCTCAAGAAAAACAGTGAACTTCAATGCTGTCATTAATGTCACACTAGAAACAGAATGAGATGTACAGCCCGCCCTCTTCTAACCATTATGTCACCACAGAAGTGGTGTAAATCTGAGCTTTCACTGCGAACGGCTTCACCTCCTCTGCAGCTCCACAGCACACTGAAGGGCAGGTCTTCATGCTCCAAATCAGTGAAGGCTCAGGAGGTGAGCTAAGGCTTGTGCACAAGTGCATGGCTCGTGCCATCTTCTCTTGACTGTAAGCACTGTGTAATTGAGAGGAAGCACCAAAAATAGTCATGAATACCCAGAAGAACAGCAGACAGGAGGACTTCAAGCAATACTCCACAGAGGTAACCCAAGAGAAGCAGTAATGAAAAAGAAAAAACAGAATAAAAGCTTTTTAAGAGATAAGTCCATTAATATTTGTTAAATTGAAAGTGTTTTAAATTATGTACTTTTAAATGCTGAAGAAAGAACTCCCTAAATGTTTTAAGAATATGACATAGATGAGAAAGTTTGGGGGAATGGGAGAAAAATCATTTGGCCCAGTCTAAACTATCCTCCTGCAGCTCCAGCTGAAGATGGCATGGGAGACAGTTACCAACACAGGGACAGAGCTGGAAGGGGCTGTTGTAAGAGCAAAGGCAACAACAGCCTCAAAAGAGGAAAGCAGAAATGGCTCTGTTAGAAAGGGAAGGAGAGCTGCTAGCAGGGGCTAAAATGAACATTTCTGGCAGGAGGAGAAAATCAGAGGATTTCATGCTTCTGAGCACTTGTGGGATGACCAGGGAAGACACAAGTTTGACTGCAGGTGCATAGGAATTCATGAGCAAAGCACAATACATAAACCTTATTATATTTAAATCACAACCAAGGGCAACAGGCTTGTTTTGCTCCAATGCAATGCATTTTACTTCTTCCCTTGTTCCCACTCAACTCTCCAGGCAGGTAGACCCAGAGCTCATCTGTTTTTTATTTTTATCCATTCACTTCATCTGTGGTCAGGCTGTGCAGAAGAGTGAAGTTTTCTTTTGTCCTAGCGTGGACCCACAACCTGCACGTATCAAGTTCTTCTCAAAAACCAAGCAAGAACACAACACAGGCTAACAAAAGAAAAACTGTGGGCTGATAAAATCAAGTCTCACATGAGCTTATTTCAGGTGGCTGTGTGAGGGAGGAAACTGTTTCTTTAAACAATGGGCCACCTGCCACCTACAGAATTTGCATTAAACATGTCCATGACTCAGGCAGTGAAGTGGTGCAACATCACCGGTTAGGGACCAGCTCCAAGCACACGAACAAGAAAGTGGAGACTGGAATTAACAACCCTAATGCCACCAGAAGAATCTCCCCAACTGGTACCAAACAGTAAACAGGACTGGGTAAGACCCAGTGGAGCTGCTGTCTCTCATGTGAATCCTCATAAAAATATGCTTCCATATTTGCTCAGCATTTTTCAGGATGCAGGAAACCCTCTGGTTTCTTTCAACATTCTGGAAGCTGTAAAGCATTGGTAGATAAACAGCACACACTGTCACCACCCTGGGGTGAAAGCACCATCTGCCTTGGCACTCTACTTGAGAGAGGCAGATATTTGGTGGATGTTTGGCCACCCAAAATATCTGCATGACAACTGAATCTGAGCGAGGAACCAATCCCAGCATTCAAGTGTTGCTCCCTGGCCACAGGGACACAAGTAATATGGACACAGAGCAGCCATTTATAACCTTTTTCCATTTTCTGTTGGAAGGCAGGGGTCCTACAGGAAGAAGGTTAGTCCACCAGCTACAGGCTTTTCCTTAATTACCTTTACCTGCTGTATTAGAACCTGCTCAGCACCAGGCCACCCACGGTCACAAGTCAAAAGGTGACAAATTGGAGGTCCCTGGCATCGTGTCCCAGGTCCCTCCAACACCAAGAGACAAACAGATGTGAAATGTGCCCCTGAACTGGGCACAAGGGATGTTTCAGTACTGATGGATACTCAGCTGAACGTAAGGCAGCGTGTTACTGTAGGCTGCCTTTAGGAGCTTCCCTTTGTTGCCTTAGGAGAACAAACCCCACAGTGAGATCCAAGCTACTTTAACTGGTTGACTGTAAATTCCAGAGGCCAGATTTGGCTGTCAGTTGCATAAAACACAAAAACAACTATTTCAACAGAATTACTCCACATGCCTGGCCCTTGGTCTCAACCAGTAACAGGGCAGATGCTGGCAAGATAAAGAGGCCATCCATGCTATCATTAATGAAGTTTCAGGTAAAACATGATGCAACGTTATTTCAAAATACTGACATATTGCTACAGGTATTTGGTGCTCTTCCATTAATTACAATTGCTGGAGAGCACTTTCTTCTCTTCAACTTTGCTTGCCTGAAACCTAACGGCTGTGTTAGGAGGCCTGCAGCTGGATGGGCTCTTTCCTTTACCCACCTCTGTCATTAACATGCAAAATTCACAGAAAAGAGATAGGACTCTATTGTGGATGGGCAGTTAGAGTTAAGACCCTCCCCAAAGAATTACTGGAGACGTAAGGGGGAATCTCATCTGCTAATCCATCTGTTGTATAACTCAGCCCTATATTTAATAAAGTTGTATTAAAGCAGTTTACTCAGGGCCCCCCTTTCCTTGCTTTCTTTGCAGCACCATCATAAGATAGACTCCCTCATTACCAATAGAGCCACAGTTGTCAAAGAACCAGTTGTTGTTAAACACCACTTTCCAGTGATGTTATCAAAGCTTCCTGATAAAAGCTGCTAACAAGTGCAAAACAACCGTCTGGCATTTCCATCCACAAGGCTTTCCAGCGCTCCCTAGGCCATGCTTCCAGGAGGTCTGCCTATTAAGGGGAACACAACATAGCAAACAGACTGAGGATAAGGTGGCCCACAACTTGCCAACCCCCAAGCTAAGGTAGATATTCTCCATCTTCTGTGCTTTTAACTGATATGCAATAAAGCAGCAAGCTCACGCCCCAGCAGAGACCCCACAACCCACAGTCATAAAGGACATAAAAATATCAGATCCACCAGAACATTAGTATCTCACATAGGCTTGAAACAAACAAGAGTAATAGATTAATTACCATAGGCTACCAAATGGGACTTGTATTCCTTGGCCATTTAACCATTACTCCAGAATTTCACAACTAATGATACAAACCCCCAAAAGTTATTTTAAGAACTTTGTTAGAAATTTAGCGAGACTTATTGCCCATGCAAAGGCTTTTGTCCTGCTAGAGCTGTGTCAGATAGATTTCAACATACTCGAATTTCAGGCATTAAAACATTTCATTCTAACCAACATTTTCACAAATTTGTCTTAATGCCTTCATATAAGCAAAAGTTATTTAAGGTTCTCCGCTGCAGCATGAGCATGGTTGGCCCATACTCATGGGCAGGACTTCCCACTGACCCAAAAATGATAATGTACCCTGTGCAAACAGCATGATAGGGACATCCATTCTATGCAGGGCTATACCAGGGGATGGGGGAGATGTGGAATAATCTTCAAACAGACATAAAGCTGCCTGGACATGCACAGAAAATAGTTAAATTCAGATTCACTGAAGGAGCAGGAAAGCAGAAATAGAAAAGCTGACCCCAATACCTACTGATACATTGGTACTGGTTCAAAGAGGAGTTAATTACAATTTTTCTAAATATTGTAAGTACCCATACTTCAGGAAAATAGTTCGCTTACTGTTCTTTTCCATTTTTATTTTAATTTGAAACATCAACTTCATTAACAAGCAATCCTTCCAGAAGGAGAATAATAGTGGGAACTCTCATGCTATCTGATTTTAAACAGGCACACTCATCAGTGTATCTTTCCAATTTCCTAATATGGACTTTGCAACACCCAGAAATTCCAGTTCCTTCAGGGAATCCATCCTAGATTTTTATACTGAAACTCACACATGCTGTGAAAAGACTTGGGGGTAAAGCAACTACGTGTAGAGTTTACTATTGATGATACCCTAGTGCCAGTGCCTTCTGTAGCTACAAACACCAGGGACACCAGCCACTGAGGGAGGGTCACACCCTGCAAAACACTGGGACTACGTTTACTGGAATGGTTTTACTGGGGATGAGCAGTTCCATTTTAAACACTTCAAGGCAGGAACCAAAACTCTTTCCTCTTGTAGTCTGCATGATAAATTAGAAGCGACCACAATTATGAAATCTTGTAATATGCCAGAGACCATGTGGGACTGTGGGATCCATTGTCTACAGACCCTATCAGAAAATGGATGAGCTGGTTTTGTGGTGTAAACTCCCTCCCTTCCAAGAGCACCAGATTTTTCAAATCATGCACTGACATTTGCATTCCTCGTACTCTTGCCAAAGAGCTGGAGTTGACTGCTGCCTCTTCAGTATATGGCGCCTACTTTCACAAGAGCAGTGATGCTACTCCAAACAGGATTTGGAGCAGATATGGAGGATAAAGAAAGGAAAAGGACATGGAAGCAGCCAGTGGAGTCTAAAGCCATCCATTTCAACAGCTTACCAGTCTTATTGCCACCAGATCCAATTTTTTGGCTTCCTTAACTTAACGAGTTACTTAAGAAACCCCATACTTTATTTCATCCAATTTGTCCTTATTCCCCATAGACCCTAGAAGGCTCAACCATGTCTGAATCCAGCCTGTTCCACTCCAGTTCATTCTGCTCCAATTTTCAGCACAAAACAGAAATTCCTTCAGGACTCCACCCCTCCTCAGGTACCAATCACTCTCCCATCCCCTCAGCCCTGCTCCCTGAGGTGATAACTTAAATTACCACTTCTCATGCTTTATCCAAGAGTACACCTTTGCTCAATATAGCCCAAAAAGCCTCTGTGAAGACCTGGGTGCTCTTTGTTGACTGTAAGGAATCAGAGAATCAATGAGCTAGTCTTACACACACTTGGTGTTAGCAGACATTGACCAGTAACTCACCTATCTTCTCTAAAAATGCAGCGTGTGTTGCCTGTGTAAACACTCCGACAGAATGCTACTGCCTTAGTCCACAGCGACCTTTACACTTTGCCAATCTCAGTGAGTCACCAGCTCTAGGAAAGCTCAGACACTCATAAGGCACCATAAAGCTCAGGTAGGGATACCAGCCTGGGTCATGGACGCAGTTAATGGCATCAGCATACTTCTACACTCAGTGTAATTAGCGAGACAAATTAGCCCAAATGCCATACCAGAGTGAGCAATTTAACTCTGCATTGGCTTGCGCTGAACTGTGACGTTCAGGGTACAGGAGGCCAGACTCTGCTGGCTGGTCCTTTGTATTCCTTCTCATCCTCTCTCATGCTCTTCTCCCATCAGAGCCACAGGATTCATAATAAAGCAAGGAAAAGCCATCACAAATATTTGGCTTGACATTCCGCATAATACAGGCACTGGATATTTTTGTATAAGCCCAAACTAAGTCAAATCTAATGCAGCGCTAGTAATGTTTTGGAGCAGGGAACACATCCTTGTGCAAGGACAGCCAGTGACTGGTGAGAGCCAGGGTGCCTGTGACCTGACACAGCGGGCACCAGGGCAATGTAAATTCAACAGCAACGTTTACAGCTAGATGCAGATCTCCTTACATACACGTATGGGTGGCACATACACCTGTGCATGTACAGGAGCCAGGTTATCTGACCTCAGTCAGATACTATCTGCAATTCAGGACAGAAGAACAGAAGAATTTATTTTACCTCAATGCTAACAGAGAATGCTTTTTGCCAGAACAGCTCACTATTATTGTATGATAACTGAATGAAGCTAATTTTCAGCAGATTCTATCTAACAGCTCTTAACTGGTAGAAATAGTTCAAGGTCTTCAAAGTATACAGTGTTGCACAGCCCCCGATTCACACATTCTGCTAATAACTGCCAGACAATTGTATTGAATTTATTCAAAAACCATTAGCCGCAGAAATTCATATTCTTCAATTCTGCCTTCAGATACAAGCTATATTACACTTACATTAAGGTTAATGTGCGATGCCAATTCTTTCACAAAGGAACTGCAAATATTTGAAGCTACAGTATCTCTTACTAAGGTGTCTGTTTTACAAGTTTATTGTTTCTCTCTCGCAATTCCCCTTTCATCCCTGCCCCTGCCAGGAAAGCTGGGCTGAAAAAAATGGTGAGAACATTAGAGCAAATACAGGCACATATTAAGGAAAGTATTTGAGACATTCTTTGTACAGCGTGCATATGCTACCAGCGCTACAAGGATTTTTCTTTCATCTGCTCCTTCAGAGATGAGCCTCCAAAATACTAAAAAAAAAACCCTCTTTATAAATATCCTTCGAAAAACCATCATCACATCTTCAGAGCCCCAGTGTGTTAAATGCCTGCTACCGAAGAACAATGTTAAAATTTGGGAGGAGTCAGAGGTGGAAGCTGAGGAGCAGAAGTAACTAGAACACAGTAATGTTAAACAAGAGAGCCTCAGTGAGAGGCTAGGGCACGTGGGTACTTTATAGAGAAATAATACACATGTACCATTTGTGTTATAAAAAAAAAAATGTTACAGGTAGGCAGGTTTCTGTAATTTATCTAATACTCTTATATTCATGCTTCCTTAGGTTTCATACAATTTATTAAGTTTTCAGCCTTGCCCGCAGCAAAAGGGATAAACAGAAGCAGATGTGAAACTCCCTGTTTTAAGGGCCTGCCAGCCTCCTGCAAAGCCAGTAACCAGCTGGGGGGAGCCTGATTACCATCAACTCTGCACTCACCAGTCCAACTGCCCTACCCTCCTTGCAGCAAGCTCCAGACTGAGCCCTCAGGTGGTAGGCCGTGGCCCACGGCACACCACCCAGGCCCTGCCTCTTTAGAAATAGGCTGCCCCCCTCTGTTCTCTAAGATTGTGGTAGGTAATGTGTTTTGCTGGCAAGGGTTAAGTAAACCCAAAACAAAGGAGACTGAAGAATAAGAACAGGGACAACAAAGGTGACACATGTCCCCATCTGGTCACAGAGGAGAGAGGGATGGACCTTCATGAACATTTACACAAACAGAAGGCAGAGCTATAGAGTTTGGTTTTGCTCAGCAAGGGATAACCAAGAGATTACATCTTCACTGCACCTCCACTAAAAGGCTCTCATTAACATCAAACAAGTAGAAGCTTCAGGAAAATCTGTCTGTAAGACTTCACCATCTGTACTTGCAAAAGAAGTGCCACCATGCAGGCTGCCCAGCCAGACACCACATGGAGGACACCACCCCAGAGCTTACGTGCTGACAGCACGCTGCCTGGGCCCAGGCACCATGCCACCCCAGGTAAGGCCAGGTCCAGCCTGCGACAGTGTGCTGGGCTTGCTTTGGGCCAGCTCAGGGGGCAGAGGAAGAAGCTCACCAGTCTCTGCTCCCATCCGTTCAGAATACCTCCTATTAAAGGCCATCGAGGGAATAGACACAGAAGAACATGGTGCATTCTACCATTACATTGATTCCTCTTTTATTGCTACAGCTCTATTTTTGGAGATGGAAGCCATCAAATAAACACTTACTCCACATTCTTAATTTTAACAGAGAAGCTGTCTCTACCCTGACACTCTTGCATCCTTGAGGACCACAAAAATCAACTAAAAACCAACAGGTTGCAGGTTCTTTCCCTCCTACACATGGCTGTCTCAAAGGAAAAGATTCAGCCATTTCCTATTTTGCACAACCGAAGAAAGCCTCTGAAAGCACTTAACCCTCCCTGCTGTAGCACCTGTTTCTCAGACATTAACAGCTTCCAGACTAAAAGTCTTGTAAGGCAAAAGAGATGAAGAGGAGGATGCGGGCGGGAGGGGGGAATCCCAGCTCACAAGGTGCAGCTGAAAAATAACAAATGGCTTTGAAACTGGAAGGGCAACCGAGCGCGCTGCCGTGGCGCTAGTGAGCACAGACATAATGAATTGGGGATTCCCCGTGTCAGGGCTGGCTCCGAGCGCGAATTGCAGAGTTCCAGGGAGGATCAATAACTGTCAGAAGGAGAAGAAAGTGAGCACTAAATTCGCTTGCCTTTCATCTTCAACAAATGGAACAGAAAATCTGATGGATGACAGAACCTTTCGTTTCTATAGCATTCGTGTTGAACTAAAGACTAGTGACATTGAGATGATTTTCAACATGCACTTCTGTAGATCCAGAAGCAATTATAAAAATAAAAATAAAAGAATTCCGTTACAAAGAAGCCCCCAAACCAAAAGCAGTAATTCAGAAGGGCAGAGTAAATACAAAAAAAAAAACAAAACACTAATGAAAGCCCGTGCCAGTGGTCAGCCCCTAGCATGCGAGAGCGCAGAGTTTTGGAAGCATGGAGTACATTAAACACAACACACCCCTTGCCTCCCCCATAATTAAGTTAGAGATGTGAGAGCAAAAGCAATAGAGGCTGTCTGCTTAGTTTCTCTGCTTGGCAGGGCACCACACACATATGCACACAATTTCTCCTCTCCTCCATTTGTGAAAGCAGGGGAGCAGGGAAAAACATAAATGAGCAGATAAACACAAACCCAAAGCAAACAACAAAAAAAATCATCCCACATTTCAAAGAAGGAACATGCTACTGCTCAAAGAAATGCCAAAATCTCTTCTCCCTCCTTTTATTTTACTGTAGACAGTTACTTAACCTATCAGGAAAATTATATTTAAAAAACCCAACAACAGAAGGGAGAAGGGACCTTTTGTACAATCCAGCTGGCTCCCGTACCTTGACTTTCATATCAGATATTTATTTTGGCATGTGGGCGGTGGGGGGAAGGGGAGACATCTCTGGACACCTTATGACATACTCCACTGTGGTGTAACAGTTTAGAGTATAGAGGTGCATCTCCGATTACTGCCCACGAATGCTGAACATGCAATACAATAACCTACAGCGCCTCTGCCCCATACAGTATCACACAAACAAGCCGCAGGGCAAGGCAGGGTGGGGAGAAGTCCCAGCAAAGAACACAATTGGTCTCCAACTTTACGATCTGGATTCAGCCAAAGAGGTGGCGTTACCCAATGCCACCACTCAGGCGGGCCTGGGACCAAAATGCTTTCTTGGGGTTTGGTCTCTTGCCCAGGTGGGCTGCTGGGGTCTCCCACCACTGCAATAACGTATTTGCAGAGGACATGCCACCAAACCCAGTTCAGAAAAGGCATCCTTCCGCCACTAAAATAAAAACTTAAAAGCCTGCAAAACAAATGCAGTGACTAAACTAGGTACAGGGGCTCGGTGTAAAGTTCAGAATTTGGTCTATGTGTGCCAGTTCCACCTTATTGCATGTGTGCAGGAAGGCTATCACTACTTTCTCAGTGGAATAAAGATACTAAACGACTAGCTGCAAGACATAGACTAGCTGATGGCAGAGCTGGCAATAAAAAAAAAAAAAATAAAAAAAAAAAATCAAACCCTGACCCTTGTAGTTTAATCCAGACAGACCATGCCACAGGAAACTGAGATTAGCACGGGCTCTCTAGTATTGTATAATGTCTAGCACAGAGTCATTGTCTTCACAGCACCAGCTCCGCACCACGCCCTGTGGTGACCCACAGGGACATTTGGACATTCCTCTGGCTTTGTTTGGAGGACCAAGAGAGTTAGGAACCCAGAGACACCACCCCAACAACCCCCTCTGGAACCATAACGTTCCTCCAGCCCAGCTTCATTCATTTATTTCAGAAGAGCCAGGCTGTAAATAGCCACAACCAGTTTAACCAGTGGGCATCTAAGAAAATAAGCTCCTTCAGATATTGCCCCCTCAACCCCATTTTAAGAAAATATCAGCAGTGGCCCTTCAGAAAATTTGCATCACTTAACGGAGGGAGAGAATTGCCTGGCATCCTGATCGAGTAATAGGGTAATTTTGGCATCTCAATCAAATTGTGGTTTGAGAAATGAGGCCCCGTCTCCATATGAAATAGATAAATCAATCTAGAATACTCAAATGCAATTTTAAAAGGAGAACATCTCTTCTAGATCAAATACAGATGCACAACTTCAGATTAACAGCATCTTCCCAGCTTAGCTTAATCTACTTTGAAAGCAAACTGCTCTGCGCTAGGTAGAGGCGCGCTCGCCCCCCAAAAAAACCGTCCTCACGCAGGAGCTACCGTGAAGTAGCTCCTCAAGAGCAATCCTGTGTGTAGAGCAGGCATTGTTTCCCACAGACTGGAGCCTCTTGCTGTGCCTTCCCCCACTAAAAGCTGTAGAAAGTTGCTGATACTGAAGGGCTGCTTTACTTTGCACCTCGCAGATGAGCGCTCCGCAGTGCCGAGTTACACAGCTGTCCTCAGCCTCCTCAGCACAATGAGATGCCACCATCAGTTGAGCTGTATTTTACAGTCTAGATTTTTCCCCACTGAAGGCAACTTTTTTCCCCTCTTGGAAAGGTTTGCAAAATATCCTCTAAGCCCATGTTAAAATAAACAGAAGCAATCAGCCTTGTCTCCAAGCAGGATCTCTTCGGCACATCTCAAAAGGCTTTGCAGGAAGTTTCCATCCCTTGACAAGGAGCATCTCGTGGGGGCAACGCACTCCAGCTGATTGCACAATGACAGCAAGTGCAAGGAAAACTCCAAATCTAATCTGAGAGCTGACACTGGCTCGTTGTGTGAGCTTGGGCAAACCACTTAACCTTTCTGCATCTCAGCTTTTCTGCCCATAAATGAAGGTAATAATACTGAGCTCCATCTTCCCCCAGGGACTGATAGGGAGCTTGGATTTGTGTGGCACTTTGGAAACATGAAGTGCTACTTAAGCGCTAAGTACCATTATCTAGAACTTCCACTGTTACCTCCACATGCGACTGCAGTAGATGCTGGTGAGAGGTTGCCCACAGAGAAGATTCCAGCCAACCTGAACATACACATTTATCCTGAGGTTTCACCAGGAAGATGTTCAAGCAAGCAAAATGGAGATTCCAAGTCCCCTTCTCCCTCCCCACTGAAAAAGGAGTGATTTCTAGCAGAGTGTTTACCCAGCTCAAGGGCAGTGCAGAGCCATACAGGAGTCCATCCATCCCTCAGACAGGTACAGCTCTCTTCTTGACAGCACAGGGGGAAGGACAACACCTCGCTTCAGTGACTCTCTCACATCTGTGGCAGTTCTCAATCAACCCTCCAAACATCCAACCAGAAAAACAAGAACGTTTCTCTGAAACACTCTTGCAGTGAAAGGCCACCACACACCTGCATCTCCCCAGGCTAGGTCAATATTCACAGGAGAAGCGGTGTGACAAGAAATAGCCAAACCCTTACACACCCCAGCACGTGTTCTACTCCAGAAGGTGGGCAAGCATCATCCAGCTCTTCCCAAGAATGACTTAGCCCATTTCTTGCTTTGCTAATTTCCCAGCCTTCACAAGCTGGATTCAGTTCCTGCAAGGTGAAGGGACATGACAGCACACAACACCCAAGCTCTCCAGGCTCCTCAATGGACATCCTAGGGCAAGGGTGGCAGACAAAGCAGAAAAGATAAGCTTATGCTTCCCCAAAACCTTAATAACATAGACAAATGTTAAAGATGCTGTTCATCCTGGACAGCTGGGCTGCAGCATCTCCATCTCTCCCCACCTACCAGTTAATCTCAACTGAAAAATTAACTTTTTGCTAATTGGGACATCTAGGAAAAGGTGACCCTGAAAAATACTGTGGCAACTAAATGGATGGGTTGTACAGTTGTATAGTGGACATCTTGTGAACATGTTCTTCAGTGGCACTAAAAATAGCATTGTTTCACCTGGAACAGCAGTTAAGCCTCTCTAGGAGTTGGGGAGGAGCAGGGAAGCAGAGATCTCCTGCAGGCTGTTATTATCAGTAATGAGTTTGTTTTCAAATCTAAGTTGACTGTTATTTATGACTAGGAAGGGGTGGAAATTTCAAAACAGTCCTAAGAAAACACTTCAAAATACTGACTTCTTTCCCTGTGTTTATTCACTGCACAAAACCAGGGCAAGCTGAGCTGGATAAGCGTTACACTGTGCTTTGTAACAAATCAGAGAAATTCATTAACTGACAAATCTAACCAGTTTCTGTGACTACACCACCAAATGAATTTGGGGGTAAGGACACTTGCCAAGACAGTGAATTTTATGTAAGTTATGGAGAATCTTCATGGAAAATAAACTTTTAAAAGAGCATAATTTACTGCTTAACGCAGGGAACAGAAATGGTTCACATGTTCCCCCTCTGCTCAGAGGACCTCCAACACCAACCAGCTCTGAATGATCATGGATGATCTCCAAGGCCAAATGCTGAGACTAGTGCATGAATAACAAAGTTTCAACAAAAAAATCACGATCTCTTCAGTGATCCTTAACTAACAGGAAGAGCAATTTATTTCGCTGCACGAATGGTTAATTATAAATTATTAAATCCAGCTCTCCTCAGTATACTTACCCAGGGAACCAACTGCTCCAACATGTCAACAACTTTTGTTTTCTAAATCGCTGAAACCAGTATCAATTCAAAATGCATACGGTGCCAGGTTTTCCACGGAGGACCTGGCAAGTGCTCTCAGCGCCCAGTATCTCCAGTCCCGGACAGGCTCCGAGAGGGGCAGCAGCTCTGGGCTTTGGAGACAGCCTTTTTCAAAGAGGGCACTGCAGTTATTTTTACCCTCTTCCTCCTCTCCCACCAGCGTGAAATACACAGGGAAGCATCTGGAGACCCACAGCTTACTTCCCCCATCCTTATCACACAGAAGAGTCGATCTGCCAAGTAGGATTTGGGGAGAAGCCTGCCCATGAGCAGAAGTTTAGCAGCGTTCACGGAGGAGGCAATTTCCTGCCCGGCAGGAAGGCGGCGGAGAGCCCTCGGCTGCAGCAGCAGGCAGGGACGGCTGCCTGCAGGCAGGGGACGAGGGGCAGGGGAAGGGGAAATTCGAAAGCAGGAGAAAGTGCAGGGCTGCAAACATGCACCCGAACACAAAGCAGCCGGAGGATGCGCGGATATGAAAATGGGACACGTTACTATTCCATAAATTAAGTTAAAGCAACTTCAGCACATCCCAGAACTTTAATACCAGGCTGCTGCACACCAAGCAAGTTGGCTTCAAGCCTACAAAATGTTTCAACTTCACTCAACTGAGGCAAGACCCACGTTTTATTAAAACAGGTTTATCTTCCTGCAAATAAACCTCAACAGCTTTTGCGCCCTGAAGAAGCAACTTCGGTTTGCCATCTCTCCCTCCTCCCCCCCTCCCCGCCCACAACAAAACATACATTCAAAATCTGATGAGTAAAGAATTACAAGCTGCAGCTTTCTGAACCATGCTCACGTCAGGCTGGTATGCAACAGGTTTCAATGTTTGTTTTTATAATAAATAAAGCAAAAGTATGATGAGACAAGTAAGCTCCTTGTCTCTTCTCTGTCATCTTTGAGGACTGCTTTCTGAGACTTTGCCTTTCTGAGCAAAACTGTGAAGTGGTTAATAAAATAAAGGGCATTCTCTATCTTACATTTCCAACTGTTCCAAATAATCTAGACAACCTTAAAATAGCCAAGCTTCCCTGCCAGACATTTAATTAAGAAATATTAATAAAAAATAAAATTTAAACCTCCACAAATTCTTCTCACTTCTAAAATATCTACCAGTCTGCCCCATAATCTCTTTTTTTTTTCCTGATAAAAAGGAAAAAAGAAAGCAAAAAGTTTTCCAGGCAAGCAGCAAAACCTAAACAAAATTAAAGAAGCGTAAAGCCCAACTTGAACAGCAGACAAGTATGCAGAGAACAGTGTGACCTTTCCTTATCACCCACTGACATGCTTAATCGTTTCCAAACAAAAAATGCTCTTTTCCACCACTTCTGCTTTCTGTGAGCACCTCCAGCGCCTGCATGACCAGTAAAGAGTTAAATCTCCCACTATCCCCTGCTGCCTGCGAAAAATCACGGAAACAATTGAGACATTGTCCAGTGAACAAGACTCCCAGGGACTGACATTTTTGTTTATGTCCCAGTTCTCAGCCTGTCAATTTTCACTCCCAACGTTAAAAGCCCAGCTTGCCCCACTACAGTCTGCCCTCAGCTGAAAAGGCTCCACTTCATTTATTTTATTAAAGCTATGGTGTGTTTATGATTCAGAGCTCTCCCCATCCGAGGACCTGTTGGTCCCATCCCCCTGCCCGTCTCACTGCCCTGCAATTGTAAGTTCCTAACTCCAAGCAGGCTTTGCAATGCCTTTTGCAGAGCCAGTGCTGGGAAAATAACTACGCTTAGGTTAAATACCAGTGTTTGCATTTTCCTGGAGTATGAAGTATGTGTTACTGTTCTCTAGCCCCTTAAAATAGCCTTTGACTATTAACAGGGACAGGGCAGAGGGAGAGGGAGTTGGATGCTAAGCCGGAGCGACAGGAACTTCAAAACAGAAAATCAATTTAAAAAAAAAAACAAACAACCAAACAAAAAAAAACCCGCACACCCACTCCTGATGCTCAGCAGCAAAGCAGAAAATACACATAATGGAGTAAAACAAACATCTTGGAGCAAAGCGGCGTTTTCTCGGCTGCATTTCCTGCCTGCACTTTTCATAACGACCGGAGCGGCAGGCCCAAAAATATCCCTCTCCTTCACCCCCGCCATCCTCTCTCTCCCTCCCATTCCCAGCACTTTTTTTTCGTTACGCTCTCAATACTTTATCTCCATGAAAAGCACACACAGCGGTCACCAGCGTTTCCTGTTTGCCGAGTGTGCTTTAACTATATCACACCCTCGGCTGCTGCGCTGGAATGCGCAGCATATGGCATTGTGAAAGGGTTTACTGTCGAATAATGGCAGCAATGCAGTCCTGCTGGTTTATATCAAACCCTGTCACTCTCTTCACGGAGGTCTCTCTCGTGCTCTCTGAGAGGCGAGGTAAAACACACACACGCTACTTCGAGCCTCACGTAGGACCTCAGCAGAAGCCCGCCTGGATCAGGACCTGCAAACTCGAGGCAAGGAAGACTGCAACTTAGAAAGTGGTGAACTTGCAGTCACTCGTGATTTGTTTCAAATCCTAGTCCCCGTAATGTCTGCAGGATCCTTTTAAAGGCAGACAAAAGGGCTGTTAAAAGATTTTAGCCAGCATGGGCTGAAGGGTGGCTACGTGCCTGAGCCCTCTCCTTCAGGGTGGCAGGGTTGTCAACCTGAGCACTGCCTGAACTCCATCCCAGCTTCACCTTCCCCTGCTTCCCAAAACCAGCACCGATGTGTTTCCATGTGAAAGCGAAACATGCACACCACCACCTTCCACTTTGGGTCAAAGCCTCAAAACGGCATTTTCATTTAATTGCTCACCAGTTTATTTTTGTGGTTTGTCGGGGCTTTTTTTTTCAGCAGCTTTAAAAGAAAAAAATACAAATAAATAAATAAGTGCTGCTTCCAACTGCAGTCAGGTTTAGCTGAGACGCTCACAAAGGTTATACTTCAAAGTGCTTTTTGTGCAGATCTTGAAATGCCTTCCCATGCCCGGATGCATTCGGCCAGCAGACGCTGAAATGAGTAGCAGTACTTTTAAAGCCCATTGAAATGCATCCATCCACCCTCTTTTCATAAAAGGAAGCCTTACTTAACAGGCATTTATTATTGCTGAACCAGGGTTGAAAGTTCAGTGTCCTTATAGACCAAAATTATCAAGATTTCTGAGTTTGCAGCCCACGTTTAAGTCCTAATGAGCTATTGTACCACACTCACTGCTATTAACTCTTTGATGTCAGGCACCCACATTGCTCTTCCAAATGTCTCACAGATGTCCAAGGGAAAAAGTGCAAAGCTCACCTGTGCTGAAGGACAGGGGAGCAATTTTTTTTTCCCCTGCCTTTAGTCCCTCCAGCAAAATATGCAAAGACAACTAGAGCATTAAATATGCATGTCAAAGACAGGCTAGCCTACCAGTTTGGATTGTGAACTCGGAGTCAGGGGAGCTGTACATGGCTCCCAGCTTTGCCATGCTCTGTTATGCAGAACACGTTACCTGTCTGGGAAAGGGACGTGAGTGTACGGTGCCCATCACACCACACATGCAGCAACCAAACCGCTGCCGTGCCTTGCGCTACACAGTCCCACCTCCCCTGGATCTAAGCTGCTTAGGGCAGGGCCCACAACTTGCTTTTCTGAGAGGAGTTTGACTATTAGATCCTCTTAAATAGAAGTAACAATAAAGTGATAAGGAAATTATCTTTAATTTGCACCAAGCACTTTGAGCTGCTCATTTCACAATCACAGCAGTGAAACAGTGTCTACAGGAGGATGTCACCATCAGGCTTGGATGGCACTTGGGAAGAGAAGGATCCCTAATTTTCCAACACGAGACTAAGGCACCCAATCCCAGACACTAGTGAACAAAAGTAGGATGATGCTTTAATGCAAGAGTCATGAGCCCAGCTCAGCACCCAAGCAAGGAGCAGCTGAGTTGGCCAGAAAGTGAGGAGGGCACCAACTCTTTGGCTGTTCTCCTCTCCCATCAGTGCTGAGGCTGCTCCCTCACATTTTCTCACCATTTACTCATCCCACAGCACTGTGATCTGAGGTGGTCAAATGATTGCCTACGCAGGAAAAGGGCTTAACAGTACATCTACAGTGCAAGTGGACGCTCCCTGAACGTGCTCTGGGCATGACGAACAGAACAAGTTGCTGCAGGGTGAGCTCCACCAAAGTCTTAGAGCACCTCTCTAACTGCCTGGCCACACGCTTGACTCTGGACACAGATGCAAGCAAACTTCACCTTCAGTCCAAATGGCATCTGCTACCTCAGGTATTCCCCTCAGGCAGCAACTGTGGAGCAACTGCCATGCCTCAGATTCACACCAGAGCTTATCCCAGTGTAACCTGTCCTGGCCATCAGAGCCCTTTAATGAGGAGCAGGTTACTTCACGTCCAGTAAATGACTTTCCTCCAAAGAGCTCAGCATGCCTGAAAAGCACTGACATAGGGAGTGAACATGGAGCAGCTATGGCTTTAGCAATTCAAACCCTTGTTTGCTTCATATTCATTAACCATGTGGACATGCCCGACATGCAGCAACAAAAGTTCTGTGGCCAGGGAGAAGTCTGTGCTGCAGCCATTTCAGGTTTCCTAATCAAACTGCTTCCATTCAGCTGCTCAGCAGCAGAAGCACTCACAGCCATAAATGCACATTAAGAAAATCTGGAGGCTTTTAGATGCCTTCACTCCGTTTCCCTCCATAAAATACCATTTCCTTATTACAGGGCAGTCACCTCCCCATAACACACACTATTGGCATTGCAGAGCTCTCCAGGCATACAGCAGGGCAAAATTTGGTTGTTTTGTCTTTCCTCTCTCAGACACTATTCTTCCAGTCAAGGGAAGAGACTGTGGAGATTTTGTGCATTTCCCAGCACACAGATGAGCAACAGTCAGAGACCAAATCCCTCCTTTAGGTCTTCTCCTACAGCCCTAGGAAAAAATATGTCGGCACAAGCACAAGCTCTGGGAGAGAAGAGCTCAGGACATGC
>NW_008630822.1:0-2224 GCF_000691845.1 Merops nubicus | reverse complement strand
ATGCTCCTCCTTCTCCCCCCCTCTGCCCCTTCTCAGTACTTGCTAATTGGAGGGGAAGCAGGAGCCACAACTATCTCTCAGGAACAAGGCTTTCTCTCATATAAATGCTCACTTCCAGCACCCTAACTCAGAAAAGCATCACTATACAGTATTTTGAGCACACACTTAAGTGTTGTCCTGAACACAGACGGACATCAGCTCATGCTGAATGATTTCTTGAATCAAGGCCTACAAAGTAAAAAGGAAGGGGAAGCTCGTTTCCACAGAATAGTAGTGGAGAAGTCTTTGAGTCCTGCCAACAGGAAAAACGCGTGTTAGAGAATTGCTGGCCTCTCCTAGGAGACTAGCATGGACTCACCTCTTTCTGCAGGCTAGCACTGCAAGGGCCAGGGACACCACCAGGTCCTTAATTTGCACCAAGAAGAAGGTAGAAGGGTAGGGTTGCAAAAATGAAAAACCAAACCAAAGAATTTTGATACTTCTTAACTCCATCAGGGAGGATGGTCAAAAAGCAGCCACCCTCTCACAGACACACAGGTATGGGTTGTTCAAACCACACATGCCCAGGACACCCTACCAGCCTATCCCTCATTATCTGTGTATCATTCCTACACAGGTAAGCCCATCTCCAGAGATACTGCCTGCTGAGGTAGAGGACAGACTGGTTCAACTTCCCCAGATTCCCAATTCCAAGATGAGGCATAAGGTATACCTGACACAAGGACTCATGGATACACAGGGTCCTGACAGCATCTAAATAGCATCAAAAGAAACTTTCCTCTAAGGTCTGATATATGTCAGGATTGTAGGTTTAGATTTCAAAAACTACTTCAATTTTTTTGTTGCTGGTTTTTGTTTGTTTCCTGTGGGGCTGCAGGGTTTTTGTATGCCTCTAAAATGCAAATGTGGAAATCAGTTTCTCAAAATCAACTTGGGAAAGTTACTTAACATCTTTCTGACCACACTGGAAGGACTCACTCTCAGAGGAATGAGCAATGCTTCTCCATCTCAGGAAAACACTGAGTGATTTTGCTCACCAGTATCTGCCAGGTAGAAGCAAAGCTTCAAGGCAAGGTCCCTTGGAACCAGGCCCCTGCTACCAGCCACTGTGCATTCAAAACCAAATTTTGATAGACGTTTCTAGCTTATTTTGTGAAATTAGGCATACAACATTACTTGGGGAGAGATAAGGAGTCAGAGGTTGTTTTATGAAGGCATCACTCCTTGTTATCTGCAACATCTCGATAACTCTCAAATGGCTTTCCAAAATGGTTCTGCCCCTTGCCTAATAGGTCTGTACAGAACAGAGGAGAAAGCGTTCTTCCTTCTCTTTATGTGGTGGTTTGCAAGGCAGCTCCAGTTTCTTCCACAGTAGAGAGTACAGATGCCTATACAGTCCAGAAAGTGGAGTATCCCATGAACGATCTAATCTCAAAACACATGAACTGGTGAGAAGAGCAATAATCCTGGGCTTGAGCAACTCTGCAAACAAATGTTCCCGAGACCAGCAATGCCAGCTTCCTTCCTTTCTTTTTAATGATAAATGTGTGCCGTTTTCTTTACTACAGCACCTGGACACAGTACACAGACCTTGTTTATACAGAAAATAGGAGGTTCCTGTTCAAGTGGGCTCGTCTGCATGAGGAAGTTTTTGTGCAAGGGCTCAAGTGTGAATTGAAAAATGCACACAACTATTTCGAATTATCTCTCCGTGTGGACACTGTTATTCAGCAGTAAGAGGTCCTTTGTGTGGTTTAGCTTAATCCGCTTTGGAAACGGATTAAGCTAAATCACACAAAGAAACCCTTAGTGCTGAATAAGAGTGGCCGCATGGAGAGATAATGAGGAATAGTTATTCTGAGACAGCTACTTCCACTGAATATTTGGGCTTTTCCACCCAAAACCATACTGGAATGGGAAGGCTGTGGTTCTGGCTATTTCAGAACAAAACGGTGCTGGGGACACATCATACCCATTAAATCTTCTGCTCTGTGTACAACGGCTGCTCCTGCTCCAGTCGGCACAGGCTCTGGCTCCAGACCAGGCTGCATTATTCAATACCTACTTCTCTAAGCTCCAAATTGAATCCAGCCACAAACTTCAGCTGCAGACCGGTTGCACGGGGAGAAGGACCTACGGTGAGCAGCCCTGCCAAGTCTGCCACCCTCGGTACACATCATCTTTGATCTGACAGGCTCACCCATCTGGCTCTCCAGCATCACCC
>NW_008630821.1:0-364 GCF_000691845.1 Merops nubicus | reverse complement strand
GGGCTCGCGAACAGCAACCTCCGGCCTTCTCCCGCCGGATCCTGGGGCTGCTCCCGGATTCCCGTCCCCGCATTCCCAGGGAACGAGCGAGTGGCCAAAAGCTTCGTTTCCTCTTCGCCTGCCGGAGGAGGTTGCGACCTTTCCTCTCTCGGATGCGGACCTCGCCCGGGAAACCCGCGCCGCCTCCAGGCACACGGCACCGGGAGCAACCCCCCGGCTCTACGCGTGCCTGGGGCCGACAACAGGCAACGGTCTGCGAGTGGAAGAAATGGAATCAAGCAAACTCAAATCAAGGCAGAGCCCACGAGAAGTGGCAGAACACCGGCAGAGGGAAGAACAGAGCCAGGATTTCGGGATACAGAGG
>NW_008630820.1:0-5480 GCF_000691845.1 Merops nubicus | reverse complement strand
CCCTTCCAACCCCACCACTCTGTGATGCTGTGCTGGCTCCTGAATCCTTCAGGACCTTCCAGCCAAAGTGTCCTCTTCCCTAAGCAAACTCTGTCACAAAACAACCTTTAGAGCTTTCCCTGCCACAGCACTGGGTTTGAACGAGCCAAGCTGGTCACTGGCCCTTTCCTGGGGCTCTGCCCAGGAGTGGGCAGTGCTCAGAACTTGCCTAAACCATTCTGGCAGGCCAGTGCAGCGAGGAGGACCCGGAGAGAACAGCTTTCACCAAAGCAGAGCCACCTTGCCCAACACTCACAGCGCTGGGAGCCAAAAATACTGGCACTGAACACAGGGCTGGGACGAGCAGGCAGGGGGGAGGTAAAGCAGAGCCCAGCAAAGCTTCTGCTGCTGGAGCTCAGAGCAGGACAGGGGCTCTGTGCCCCAGCCCAGGATGGGACCTGCCACAGCCTTGGCCTGCCACAGCCTTGGGCTGCAGGCACTGGTGTCCTCACAGGGCCCGAAAACATCCCCACGAGCTCAGCCTCTGCCCCAAGGCTGGCCTGCACTCAACGAGGTGGCTTGTTTATTTTTTTAGCTGAGGTTTAAACAGAGGAAAGAGAAGAAAAAAGCAGCAGCAAGTGTGGCACACCAAGGTGGGCAGAGTCCCTGGAGGGGCAGGACCAGAGCCCTGAGCCCTGGCAGGGGCACAGTCCTGCAGCAGCTGGGCTGAGTCGGCCCTCGACCCGTGGGTGTAGAGCCACAGACCCACCCCTGCCCTCAGCCACACTCCCAAAGCCAAAATCCCCTCCTGGGGCTCCCCCTGGGAGGATGGCAGCGGGGCCAGAGGGCAGCAGCCCCGAGCAGGAGGGCAGGAGGAGCTGCCCCAAAGGCCACGCTCTGATTCCAGCGGTGCAGATGTCTGGTGGGTTTTTAATGCAGCTCTGGCAGACCAGCTGCCCCCCACCCATCTACCCGTGTCTTAACCCACTCCCTGGCTCCTGGGCTGTCTCCAGAGGCTGCCTGGCTCCCTGAACTCGTGGCTAATGCCCACTTGCCAGCAGAGGTTTTCGCTGCCGAAGCCGTTTAAGCCGCTGGATCCCAGGGGTGACAGGGACACTCACCCTAATTGCCACCTCCGTCTGCCCAGGGCTGCCCCAGCCCTGAGCCTGCCACGTGTCCCAGCACCCCCCTTCCCAGCGGGGTGACGGCGGCTTGGGAGCTCCACGTCTGCAGCAGGAGCATCGGTTTTGGAGGAGACTTAAGAGGGGAGCAAACACACCAGGCTGTACTCTGGCATGGTAGATCTCAGTCAGCTTGTGGTCTTAGGGAGCACAACGAGAGGGGCTCCTGCTCCAGAGCACACCCAGAAGGTGCCATTCCCCTGCAGAGGGGATGGGGACTGTCCTGCACGGCCCCGGGGCGTAGGAGGGGGTTCCACAGCCCTGCCCGTGGCACGCACCCGCAGTGCCAGCCAGGCACACCCCAGCTGCCCGCCCTGCTGGGAGGCTGCCCGGCCAGCCCTTCCCTCTTCCTTTGGGTTATTTTTAAAGCAGCGATTGGCAGCAGGGTAGCACAGCGTGGGGCTGGGCTGCGTGGGCAGGGCTGGCCCCGAGTCCCGCCCGCAGCACCCGCCTGGGAGCAGATGCCAGGGCAGCGGTGGTTTGGGGTTTTTAAGACCTGCAAAAGCTGCTTCTGAGGGGTGTGGAAAGTAACAGAGGACAAAACTCGTGGGCCCTGGTGGGCTTAGAGGCGCCCTGCAGCAAGGGGCACCTCCAGAGGTGGTCAGAACAAGGCTGCTCAGACACTCACCATGCTGTGCCTGGGTTACCCTGGCCCATGAGGAGGGAGCCGAAGTCACAGCCAGGCTGTGGAACTGGGGAACTGCACAGCCCTGCCCCTAAACCCCCAGCACAAAAGCAGGATGACACCACACACAAAACAAATCAGCTTTCCTCCAGGAGACACCCTGAACCCACAGTGAAGTTTTGCTGCAGAATGAAGACCCTGGTTGTGCTCTGACAGACCCACAGGTAGCGGTGCCCGAGGCAGCCCCCCCAGGGCACGGTGCCAAACCCACCTGCAGGATGTAGTTCTTCCAGAGCAGCAGCCCAAACTGCCTGAGAACAACCATCCTCCCATCAGAAGGAGGCCGCCGCTGCTCCACAGGACCCTGGAAGAGAGGAGAGCTCCATGAATGCCAGGCAGTGCTGGAGGAGGGTGGCAGGAGGGCAGCAGTGCCCACATCCCACCCCTCGGCAGCTCTCTGCTCCCAGCCTGATGTTGCAACAGCTGGCTTGGCCCCAAAAGGCAGAAAATAACTATCGTGTTCCCTCTCCAAGGGTCATTACTGACCCATAAGAGCCAGAGCTCGTGGTTTCTGGTGCAACTGGTTGTTGGCATGACCCGAGCTGCAGGAGAAGGAGGCTGCTGGTCAGAAGCCCAGCCTGGAGGACCAGGGTGCCCCCTCCCCAGCAGCAGGCAGGGAACAGCTCTCCTCGAGCACTGGGAGCACAGGGTCAGAGCCATGAACACCAGCCAGAGGAAGGCCACCAATCCCCTCACAGCTCACTGTTTGAGGACTGGTGAAGATTTCAGGTTGTGCCTCCACCTCCCACGACACACAGGGTCGGCTGTGCCACGTTAGCAGTGCTTCCCTGGCACCAGCTTCTCGGGAGAGGCGAGGGGAACAGGGCAGGGAAGCGGAAGGGAAGGTCGGCGCTCGAGGACGATACGTTTGTGTCCTCCCCCCCCTTGGGAGGCATCTGTGGCCCCTCCGAGCTGTTTTTGTCCCTGTTTGCAGCAGCGTTCCCTGACAAAGCGTCCCTGTCCCACCAGCAGCCGGGCTGCAGGCTGGCAGTGAGTCACCCAGCAGCGTGGCACAGACGGGGCAGCCCTGGCACAAGCGGAGCCGCTGCCCCCGCTGCCCGGCCCAGGGCGCCCCCCGAGGGCAACCCCCCTCTTCTCACAGCAATGGGGACAGCCAGGTCACAGCAGTGACCTGCTGCACCCTCCACACACGGGTTCACCTCCAGGGGCCTGTGCTCCAAAGCCTGGCAGCACCAAAATGGTTGGACTTGATGATCTTAAAGCTCTTCTCCAACCTCCATCCAGCAGTGCCCTGGGAGATGCTCAACAGCCCCTTTCCCAGCCCTGGTCAGGATGGTATCGGCTCCCTGGATCCAGCCAGCACCCACCAACCCCAGCAGGGAGTTTAGGGTGCTGCAGCAAGAGGAAAGGGGAGGCTGGTGGCCCAGCCTGCCCAACCTCTGCTCCTGGACCAGTGACTGGTACCTGCACGTGGCGAGCAGGAGCAGCCGAGCTGCAGCCAGAGCAGGCTGAGGCCCACGCAGGTCTGCAGGGAAAGCAGCGAGCACCCACCCAGCTACCCAGCCTGCCCCAGCCCACTGCCTCCCGAGCCCTCCAGAAGCCTTCTCTCTCCTGCCTTGGCACACACCTTCCCATCCCCAACCCAAAACCCAGGTGTCTTCTCAGAGCAAAAAATAAACCACCTTCTTTTTGCTGCCTCACGTGCACAAGCCAGATTCCCACAACAGCCAGGGACATCTGTGCTCGAGGAGCCCTCTCTGGGCAGAGAAGCAGCAGGAGAGCTCCACTCCTGCAGCCCACCGGAGCCGTCAGGCACCCACCAGGCAGCAAGCAGGGAAGGAACAGCAAAGGGGACGTTGCAAAGGCGGCTGCTGCCAGATTGGAGCTCCAACACCTTCAAGCTCCTCACAAAGCACATTTCCAGCTCGTCCACACGTGCCCTGGCTGAAATGCCACCAGGCTGCCAGAGGACCACTGCAGTAGGTCCCCCAGCCCCACGCACGGCAGGATGCATCCCCTCCAAACGAGCCCCCCCAGGAGCACAAACCTTCCTCCCGCGCTCTCGTGAAGGGAACCTGGAGCAAATCAAGAGAATCCAACTTTTTCCTTGTTGTAAAGAGGACAAAGGTGTTGGGTCTGGCCAGAGAAGGCTCCTGCCCTCACGGAGACCCCACCTCCTGCTCCCCTGCCTCCACTAGCTGCTTGCCCCGCCGCACCCTCCAGCACCAGCTGACCCCCCAACTGCCTGCGTGGGTCCTGAGGCCGCTGGGGCTGGGGCACCACTGGGAAAATGTCAAGCAGCTCTTGGGCAACGCAAACACTGCACAAAGTCAGGAAACTTCATTATTGACAATAAGTTTTTTCCAAGCTTTGAAGTGTCGCGGCAAAACCCGTCCTGGACCTTTCACTCGCTGGAGGATGAGATATGGAAGAAGCTCAGTTACAACAGGGCTACTCTTACCAGATTTGAGAGCAAAAATTTGTTTTCCAGGCTCTGGGCATCCACAGAAAGGCTTTTTTTCCCACCCCTCTGCCCGCCCAGGACTGGCAGGAAAGGAGGGTTGGGCACAGCCAGTTCCAGATGGCCTCAGAGACACCGTGTAGGAAAACCACCACGCGGGTTGGGTCATCCCCAACGGCGGCAGGTCGGGTTGTCCCCTCTGGAGATGCTCTCCTGCCTTACCTCAGCACTGCGTGCTGTGAGATAAGATGGACTTTCCCAGTGAGAGACACAGACAGAGATCTGGGGGAAGAGAGAGACGACCACCACCAGTTTCCAGAAGAACAACCCGGTTCCTCTCCCCCTCACTGGAAATACCCTGCTCTCTGAGCCCGACCACAGGAGGAGGAAGAGCCTCCTGCACACACGAGCACAGATCTGCCTGGCCACCACCAGGGTGATGAGGGCCACTGAGGAAGGAGACCCTGCTGCCAGCCTGCCCACAACCCAGCTGGGGGGACGCCAGACTGGTCCCCACCACCTGGACAGCACCAGCAGCCCTGAGGGTGCTGAGCACAGCACGGAGCCACGCCAGGTAAGGCGGTGCCCACATCAGCTGCCAGCCTGGACCAGAGCTCTCCTGGCACTGGATTTAGCTGAGGATCGGCAGGGATCAAGGCCACAGCATCCCACCTCCTGACCCACTTCCACCCCAGGAGCTGGCCATCCCCAGCCTGTGGCAAGGGCCGTGCCAGCCGAGCAAAGGCCACGTGCTCCCGAGAGCTGGCAGTTATCTCAGAGCACTCGCTGCATTTCTGCTCCTCTGATGTCCCGTTCCCATAGAAACGGGGCCTGGAAATGGCAGACGGTGCCTGGGTTGATTTTTTTTTAATATAAAATCAGCGTTTCTCCCCACCGGCTCGCAGAGACTCTGTGTCACCCCGAGAGGCTGAGCTGCAGACCCTGCCGGGCAGCCCCAGCTCCACGGCCGTGCCAAGGATGTGGGGTGCCCAGGGTGGTGGCACCGCATTGGTACCCGGGCGGTTGGCACGCCAGAGGGGAGACCCTCTGTGCTCCCCCAGTGCTGGGCTGCCAACCAAAGCACAAGCTGCCGTGGCAGGGCAAGGACTTTGTCTGGCCACCGTTTGCATGAAGGGCAAGTGATTTCCCACGCCTGCACATCCAAAAAGTCCCATCTCCTACAGCCAGATCCTGCCAGAAGCCACCGGGGCCA
>NW_008630819.1:354-631 GCF_000691845.1 Merops nubicus | reverse complement strand
CTCTGATTAATATGAGCAGCCCCCACAAATGCCCCCCCTGGGAACAGCCCCAGCCCCGCTGCAAGAAGCCGGGTGGGTATCAGAGTGGGGTGGGGGGTGACGGGGACCCCGGCGCTACCTTGAAGGGCAGAGGTGAAGCAGAAGGCATCGAATCTGTCCCTCTGCTTGTCCCGGGCGCCGTAGGAGCGGACGCCGGGCAGGAGGAGGCGACCCCCACACGGCTCCCTCGAGTTGATGATGGGGTAGTGGACGGTGGCCTCCAGGATCCAGCCGGCGT
>NW_008630819.1:0-200 GCF_000691845.1 Merops nubicus | reverse complement strand
TAGTCGTGAGTCCTGCTGCTCGCAGGCTCGCTTGGCTTCGTGGTAGTTGAACTTGTAGCGCCCGTTGCTGGGCTGGTAGGGGAAGACGACGCCTGGGGGGACAGGGACAGGGGTGGAGGGTGCAGGAGATGCTCTCCCCGAGGAGGCCTTGGCATTGTAGCACCATAACCCCAGGGACCCAGCGCTGCAGGTAGGGCTGA
>NW_008630818.1:33481-43986 GCF_000691845.1 Merops nubicus | reverse complement strand
CCTTTAACGCGCCTTCTTACTCTGTGTCCGCTGGAGGCACGTGAGGTTTCGCCCTTTTAAATCGAAACGGTTTAAGGAAAAATAACTTGGAAAGTTGGGGCTAAAATTTTCCTCAAAGTTACGTAACTGCCAGCTGATGCTGGGTGCGAATCAGACTGAGCCGTCAGTGTCACTCGTCGCAAGTGGGCACTGAGGTCACCGTGTACCAGTTTTTTGTCCAAAGCGACTGTAAATGGTTCAGCGGCACCACGTCAGGCAATAGAATAGTTTTTATTAAAGCGTGCTTCTTTGTGTGAAATTTTTCAGTGCGGCTCTTAAATTGAGTTTTACTTCAGCATGTGCTCCTGCTTCCAAGTGCATGTGTCTTAAAAATAGAATCCAACCTATTAAAAAAAAAAAAAATCATTACACTATTTTAGCCTCAATGAACTCCTCCTATGGGAATAAATCTGTGGAAATCGGTGCTCTTTTGGTTAGACTAGCTGATTGTACTTTTCCCTAATCTATACAATTCAACTACTTGTTTCAAGGCACCACTTTATTTGGCTTTCTGGTGAAGAATAACCTATTCTGTATTGTGTGTGCTTCTTACTGAGGCTGTGGGAGGTTGGAATACTCTAGTAATTTGTTTTTCTGAAGTAAGAAATCCTGTTGAATTTTCAGGCATAGGAGAAACTCATAAATTTCAAAATGTCATCAGTCAAACGCTTGGTTTATGCAGTCATCCACTTCTTGAGAGAACAGAGTCAGATGGATACTTTCACTCCGGATGAACAGGAAAGCTTGGAAGGTAAGTGATAAAAGGTGCTTATGTGTATGTGTCTGTGTGTGTGTATATATATGTATAAAGATACCTGTGTATATGTACTGTATTTAACACTACACGGGTTAAATTCCTTGATGTATATTATTATAGAAAGTAACTGGAATGACCCAACTGAAACTGCCACCAGATTTTGTCTGTGAATAAGATAATGATCTTAACATTTCTGAGATTATTTTAAAACTTCTCTAACTTAAAAAATGTTCCAGAGTTAAAATGCATATAACCTTTATTTTGAGCAGCAGACACTTCGCATCGGATCAAGTTAAGCAGTGTTATAATGCAGACCACAGTAAAGATTTGTGTATGTGTTCCACAAATTTTTGCTGCTGATTCTTTTTCTCTTTGTGTTTGTTTGGTTTCTTTCTGCATTGTGTCTGGTAATATGTGTGCTGGCCATGGAGGAAGTAGAACAACTACTGTGTATTTGCTTTGGTATATGGGAAGAACTCTTGTTTCCTACTTGCAAGAATTCTGTGTAATTTATGAAGGAGAATATTCTTTGTCTTATGTTCTTTATTTCCAAAGAATACAGAAAAGAAAATAATGCTTTGCATTTATTTTTACCTCAACTAATGATTCCAAAGAGCGTATAGTGGTGAGTATTTTCCGTATGGTATAGTTTGTATTACACATCCAGGTCCATCTATGTGTAGAAGTAGATACAGAACGATGGATTTCTCTATGTATTCCTTTGTTGACAGACATTCTTTAAGTCTGTAACATCACAGTATCTGTCTTTCTCCTTTGTACTGCTCCTATTTCTTTTCCTTAATTCCTGGAGACTTCATGGCGGCTGGTATCACAATGCGGAATTAAGTGAGAGGATAACAAAAAGTCTTAATTCTGTAATGAGCTTTTCATAGCATCTGTTTTGAAGGCTACTGCACTGTTGTAGGCAGGCTTTGGATGTATCACCCTACCGAAGGAGGAATTTTGAAGTAAGAGGGAGAGGCCCAGGAGCAGTAGTGCAATGAGCAACATCCAGCCAGCTGATTGATGAGTTACCTGAAATATGAGGTATGGGCAGTAGAATTCCCTGAGCTGCAAAGCAAGACCAGCTTCTGAGAGGCATAAACTTAGAAACCTGGAGTGTGCTTCCTTCTGGTATCTACTGGTTTTACAGTGTAGTTGTTCACTGTCGTAAGCAAGAAAGAAGCATTTGTATCGTGATACTCAAAGGATACTCCCTAAAGCATAAAAGCCAAGGGATTTGATTTTACATAAGAACCTGGAGCATTTTGTACATTTGAAAGGTAATAGTCATATATGAATTTAACCTGATTCAGGTTAGGTTGATGTTCAGCTGATGAAAGAAAGCAATGTTTTTGGAAATCACATAATGAGAGATAAATAGTATTCCCTGTGTTTTCATAATAAAACTGAAACATTGGGTTATGGCTGAAAATTTACATGATGACATGTCTTAGAGCAGTCTTAGCTTATGTCTACATGAAGGAATCAATTCTAAGACACTGTTTTCTGAGCAAAAAATATTATAAAACCTCAATTGTGCTTAAACACTGATGTAAAATTTACCATTTTAATACGGATATGAAATCCTAATTTTAGAGCTGTACCCTGCCAAAAGCATGGTGCCATATGCTGTGTGTTAGAGGATGGGAGGCAGGCGTTCTGAATAATTGACTCATTTTAGTTGTGCAAAATATCTTTCGTGCCTGTGGAGTAGCAGAGTCACCCAAGTCCCACCCATTGAAGTGTTTAATGGTAGGTGAAGACACACAGGATAAACAGATTTGACTAACGTTTTTTGTTGGTACCTTACATATCTACTTGGTGTCTATGAAAAGATCAAACACTAAGTGATTAAGTGTCTGTGTCAGGAACTAATTTAGACAGTTCCCATTCCCCACAGAAAAAAAAGGGGGGTCGAGGAGGGCAAAAAGAGCTAGAATATGAGAGATAAAATTGAGACTTTATCAAAATAGAAAGTTTAGCATGTAGTCAAAGTCCATTTATGTTGATAACATGCATTCTGCATGTTTGTATTATATAGCAATGTCAGTGATGCTGTAAATTTCCTCAAGGGATTTCATACTTACCTGATGAATAAAAATGCCTTACTTTAAGAAAGCAGAGTAATCAGAAGGTAGACCAGAGAAATATACTCCCCTACATCCTGGGATCTAGAGCAGTGATGTCTGTAGTGGTTAATGCTCAGCTTTGTGCTGTGAACTAGAAACTTCATTTCTTCCAAGTTTTATTTTAGACAAGGTTTTTAAATGAGTTATTTCTTTTTTCTGTTTACAGTTTCTGTGTGTTTTTCCTTGTCTATAGCACCTATTTGTGTGGGATTAAAGCAGAACCTCTCTACAATGTACACAAGGCTGTGATTTATCTATTTTTTCCTTATGTCTACAGATCAATGCATAGCAATGAATTTCTCTTAAGGCAGTGTTTCCAAAACAATGGAATGCACTCCGTAAGGCAAGGGAAGCATGTAATACTTGAGATGAGGAAGGTTATGTTTAAGATGAAATAAGAAGATACTGAGTACTAAAGGGGCCTCAGTGGCCCCATTAATTTTCGTTATTCAGTGATCAATGGCCTGCATGTCTGCTGGGATGCTTTGATGTTGCCTGCAGCTCTGGCCTGGACAGCAAAGAATCCAAGAGCTCTGTCGAGTTTGGTGTGCTGAGCCAGAGAAGAGGTAACTTTGGCCTTTGAAATTGGGCATGGGAGGATTCTTAAGATCAATAGCTTACGTGGTGCAGCGAGCCTTTCCCAGCTCACAGAAGATACTGAGCTTGCCACAGCTGACAGGGCCTCACTGTGATAATGGGGTGGTGAGGTGCTGGCAGTCCAAGTCTCTTGAGATACTTTCCAGACAAAAACAAGTCTTCAAGCCTTTAACTTTTCTGGGGTCAGGTTCTGATCTCACATTAAAACAGGGTAGTTATTGATCCTGTCAGAACTTAATACATTTTCTGATTTGGAAAAGTTTCTGTTTTGTCTACATTTACGTTTATACAGGTTTGTGTTGTTGGCCTGCATGTTAACCAGTGGTTTTTATTCTAACCTATGGATTCATCCCGTGAGAGCCTCTGGTTTTGTTCTATCTGTGATAGATACATTATAAGGATTATAAATTCCATTTTTGAGTTACAAAGAGAAATGTGGGAGATCACTGAAACAACTGATTATTTTATGGGAGTGCTTACTAGTAGTAATACTATGATCAGAATTAATTTAAGAGCAATTTATGCTGCTGCACTTTGCAAAAATCTCCTTTATGATAGAGTTGGTGTCACAGACTTAATGCTTTGATAAAGGTAAAGGAGAGTGGGCTATATTTTAAACTTATGGAAAACTACAAATGGTGTGAGGCATTTGGGAAAGCGAATGCCTTTGTGTGAAAATAACTTTGCATATGCCTACCACTTTCATTTGTAAGTATACGATGGCAAGTGGCTTTTTATTAAGTCATATAAGGGGGGGAAAAAAGGTTACATAATGCCACTGATTTTATGATAGGCCTGTTAATAAGTACTATTAATACGCAATTCAGAATTCAGCATAATCGGTACTTACTTTGCAAGAACTTAAGTTTTCTACACAGCAGGAGACAAAGTTTAACCCAAATCCTTTAACACTCTTGTTGGCTAATTTAGAGCCCAGAAAATTGATACATTTTTGGCATGTATAGGTTATAGGAGCAAGCTGTATGCATACGTAGTAATGTATTCAATTGCTACATGTTATCCACATTAATTTTGTATTATAGCTGACTTTTTTTGAGTAATTTCTATTGTATGTTATCAGAGTTTTAAAAAAATTTACATCTTCCAGGTTTTACTGTTTATTTTACAAGTCTACTTCTTCCCCCTTTCTTCCAGCTGTGATGTAGAAAATAGGCTCCTCCCACTGATGTTACTGTTATTTACTTTCAGTAATTTTACTTTTATAATTTGGGGTCAGTGTTTAGATACTTTATAATGCAAATAAGAATTCAAATTATCTTTATTACATTAATATAGGACTGAATTTCAATTTAAATTCTAAGATTCAGTTTTTACTGATACTTAATTTGCATTCAGCTACATCTGGTTATCTGCATTTTCAAGTAAAAGTGTCATTTTTCTGTTCAAACTAGACTTTACAAAAACTTTTCTTTGTTCCTTCTCAGTTTTCAGTCTAAAACTTTTTGATATACCTTAATAAAACCATTCTGTTCGATTCTCAAGATGGCAGAGAAAATAATGATAAAATTTGAGATACTGTAATTAACTGAATATATATATACACAGAATTGTATATAGTAATTGCCATTGATTTTCTTTTGCAAATTTATGTGAGCACATTTAAAACTTCAGTTAACTGTTTGGCTCTACTTCTTTTATAACTGGCTACTGCAGGTGTATTGGCATTATTGCAGGTTTGGTGGGGCCATTTAGTCCTTACATAACAGAACACATGAAAGGATACTGCAGATAGATATCCTTTGTAAGATAAAGGCTTGTGATTAATGAAGGATTTTAATGTCTTCAAATGAATATATTTTGCTCCCAAACCAGTTAAGAGTACTAAATATCTTGCCTTTATTCCTTACAGTAAAGATAAGCCATTTTCTTCTGACTATTATGCCACACAGATATATGGCAGTTGTGGTGTTTTGAGGTCCATGTATCACACATGCATAGTCGTATTATGAATTGTGGTGCTTCAGTTAAATCTTCACATTTTTACATTGTTTCTGCAAAAGACATTCAGTGATTGAAAGGATTGAAACAAAAGTTTTAAATTGGTTTAAAAATGGCTGAACTATGTATGAGTTCTGTATAGCTTATACTAGCTTTCAGCAAGTCAATTCTGTGGGGGTCCAGTAGCCTCCCTCTGTTCTAGGATATGTTCTGAAGAGCTGCTTTTACTGAATAGGAAGTGAGTCACAGCTTTATAGAAAAACTACTGAAATGAGGCTTCTATAGAAACACTGGTGACTTTTTTTTTTTGTCTCCCCTTTGTAAGTTGCAATTCAGTGTCTGGAAACTGTGTTTAAGATCAGCCTGGATGATACTCATCTTGCACCTCCACAGCATTTAATAGAAATGTTCACAAATTCTTTTCACAAGGTAAGAATTTAATTTAGATTCTAGAGTCTCTCTGTCAGTAGCTGCTAGGATTTCATATTGTATACACAGCCTTAAAGTGCTGCACATGTCAAAATAATGTGGAAACTTAAGAAAAGTGAAATTTCCATAAAAGCTAGCAGAGTGAGAATCTTTTGGGGCAGTGAGAGGAACCAATTTCATCTAGACAAGGACAAGTCATACAGAAAATGACTAAGCAGTAGATGTCTCATTCTCACATGCAGGATTTGATCCTTCATTTAAGCATGTTGCAATTTCTGCAGGTAAATATCTGTGAAGTGCTTGAGGTCATTTGTAGTTTGCAGATGCTTCTCCCTCCCTTCTAGGTATAAGTTAGTTGTTCAGTTTTAAAAAACATGAACACTAACCTTAAAATGAAACTTCAAATATCTGTGCTGATACTAAGTGTTATCTGGCATCCCCAGTACAGGAAGCACAGGAACCACCAAAATGGCAAATAGGAGACTCAGAAGTAGGAAAGCCAAGAATGAAGAGACATAGCAGTGCTCTTTCCTTTGGCTTCCTTAAAACATGTGGTGAGCCATAAGTGTTTTTAGTAATAGGAATCAAGCTATCTTTCTAAGGAGGCTTTAGTGGTGTTTAGTTCTTTCATACTTCTCTACACTACAGAAAACCTGGTTGCTTGTTGATACAGTGCTGCCTAGGATGAAAGAATTTTTTAATAAAGTCAGGCCTTATATTTTAATGAAAAAAATTGGTTTTTTTTACATGCAGAATGACATGCTGCCTCTCTCAGATAATTTACCAGAGGATGTTGAAAAGGCTGACCAACTGAAGGATGAAGGTTTGTAATAAACATAGGAATAAACATCTTATGCTTTTATTAAGATTTTTGGTTTATCATGGATAGTGATAGTATAGCAGCTGTGCAACAGACTTCCCACAGAAAAGCTTAAGCTTACTTTCTCTGGTGGTGGTTGTGTTGTAAGAGGCACAAGTGATTTCCTTCACATGGGGTTTAAGGAAATACATTCAATTCTCTGGCTCAGGAGGTTGCTTAAAAAGTAAAGAATAGCATGTGAAGTCCTTGGCAACATTCCTGAGTGGTAGAAGCTTTAAAGAATGAACAGTTTTTGTTCAGTATATTATAAATGTATTTGTCCATGGAATTGCTATAGAAGTTTCTACTTTATATCAAAAAGGTTTTGTGATGCCAAGGATTATGTGCTAGCTGACTATTAAAACATGGGTAAAAGGCTGACGCAGCTGAAGCCCATAGAAAAATTCCTGTGAACTTACTAGGGTTAGTATTTTGCAGATGTGAAGTAATCTGTGTGCTTTATAAAAATGGCAGAAAAGCCAGTTGTTTATTTTCCTTTTGATAGATGTTGTTGCTGTTATGTGAGGAAAAGCAGCTGTACCATAGAAGTCTTCGATAATACTACCCAAGAAGGAATCCATTTTATTTCCCCCAAAAAAGAAGGGGGAAGAAGAAAGGCATGTGGCACTGATAACTGATGCGAAATGTTATCAGGTGGCAATTAATAAATTACATTTTATATGACCTGTTGGATTTTCAGATATTTCAGTTTTATTGGAAAAGTAAGTTTCTAATTGCAAGGCAGCTGTCATCATCTCAAAGATTTCAGGATAAAGATGGGGAAAAAGTTCTACTGTTTTTGAGAATGAGTTCCTCGTCTGTCTTACCTTAAAACTGGTTGCCTGTAGTCATGAATGTTGTCCGTTACTGGCTCTGAAAGTAAGTTTTCCTAATTGCTGAAGTTGCTCATTAGCTCTTAAGAAAGTGCAGTCATAACTACCTTACATAGATTGCTATAATATGGCTGCTCTATTTCTTTCATTCATAGCACTGTATCTTTTAACTACTTAAGAGCTTTTTATAATTTATTTCAGGTAATAATCATATGAAGGAAGAAAATTATGGGGCTGCAGTGGATTGTTATAGTAGGGCTATAGAATTGGATCCAAACAACGCAGTCTATTACTGCAACAGGTAAAAACAAAATAATAGACACTTTTCATTCCTGAACTTCATTAACATTAATTTGGAGACAAATGATGAAGTATATCAAGACAGCATGAGGCTAGGAAACCCCACTATTCAGAAATTTATCAGGTTAAATTTATAAAAGATCTGAAGCAAAAGTGAGCTTGTTCAGCCTGTTTCCGTTAAAGGTGTAATATGGGCTTTAAAATTAATTATAACATTTGAGATCAGGTTTTTGAGAGTTAGGTTGTCTGCATTAAATTGTAACATAGGCTGTGATTCCCAGTCTGTTGAGAGCAGTAAGAGCCTTTTTGTCTGGTGTTGTAGTGACTCAGCTGCCTGTCTGTTTCCCCTAGTATTGACCTTCCCTGGAAAAAATATCAACATGGGAATACCATTTTTGGATATTTCAAGCATTGTATAGATACTCAGCATTTTTATGCATGACCTGTTGAAAAATAACAAGGCTGTTAGAGTTTTGTTGTGTAATCTGTTCTTCAGCATAATGAAGACACAGTGACATGGGAGCAGATGAAGGCTGGAGGGTGTGTTAACAGGAAAGAAGTAGCACAAGTAAGCTTCCTCAGCGTGCTGCCCAGGAGACCAGCATAAGAGCAGAGGCAGCATAGTCCTGAGCCCTTCTGGAACTGTCCTGCCTCTAGAGCCACGCTGCTCTACACACTTCAGTGCCTCTGTTACCAGAAGGATATATTAACTTAAGTGCTGTCAGTCTGGCCTCATGGCACTGTACCCAGTGGATTTTTCTGGGTTTGGAGCTGTGCTTCCATTACTCCAGTGTTTAGCTTGTGATAAATACAAGTGGAAGTTTCAGTGCTTCATGGCAAGCATAAAGAGGAAGGAAATGTGCAGTCTACTAATATGTTACATTTCCAAGATGGCAGATCAAAGTGTGAATAATTTATGTTCCATGAGAAAACTCATCACTTAAGTGATTTTAGGTATAAAAGGGAGATAAAAGACAGATTCAAAAGCTTCCCAAAATCACTGAACGTTTCCTCAGTAGAATGGGCTTAAGCCCATTATAGAGATGATTGCCTTCAACTGTGTTGCTTTTCACTCAGCAGTGAGAAAAAGAGAGACCCAGGATGCCTTTGAAGTTTTATCTGGCCATTCAATTTTTTTGTAAACATGGAAAAAACATTTTCTATTCAAACATGTGAGAGACTAAGCATTGTCCCCAGCTTTTATATATACACATCTTCACTGGCATCTGTGGAGTTGGACAACTGTTATGAGGCCCTAAATATTTAAAAAAAAATCTAAATAGTCCCATTCAGAAAGTATTTTACGCAAGGTCAGAAAAAAACACGCAATTTGGAGGTTATCACAGGAGGAAGGATGAATATAGTGATGACTGTAGCATCTAGCATTCTTAATAAAAAAAGAATGCTTTATGCAATGGAAATACTGCAATTTCTACTATAGTTTTTTTTTTTAATCAAGGAAGAACAACTTACAGTGTTTTGAGACCTTTCAAACTGGGGATGCTTTGATTATTAATCTGTTCCAATGTGATTTTTAATTTGGGCAAGTCTTTAATCTTGTTGTGTAAATGCTTACAACACCTAGTATTTCTCTGGTGTAGAGAAGAAATTGTAGTTTATTATTTCAGAGATTTACCTGCAAGCATGAGTTGCCTGCTAAAAAACTTAGCGTGGAAAATTCAAAGCATTCCCTTGAATGGCAGCAAAACTATACTTCTTGCTGGAGAAAGCCAATTGTCTAAAACACTTCTACTTGAATTATTTTGTGTAAACTGCTACTTGAGAGCTTTACTTCTTGTAATAGGTTTTATGTATTTTGAGCATAGTCACATGCTGGACCTAAACCAGTTCTTTAAAACTGTTTGTCCTCTGTGTCTTCACCGGTGAGAGTGTGTTCTCGAAATCTCTGGTCTAGCGGTGCACTTAAGAACAGATTAATTCAGAATATTTGCTTGTCCTGCTTAGCTGAGGAAAGTTGAGGGATTGCCTAAGTAGTGAATGAAAAATCAGTAAGATTAAACAAGTCTAAAGTTAGTCATGGACATGTGAATATCTAAGCTTGGAGCTTTTTTATTTTATTGTTTTGGGTTTTTTTTGACAAAGCTCTCTCCCTTCCTGTCTTCTCTTAGGGCTGCTGCTCAAAGTAAGCTCAACAACTACCGTGAAGCAATAAAGGACTGTGAGAGAGCCATAGCAATAGATCCAAAGTACAGCAAAGCATATGGGAGAATGGGGTAAGCTAATACAAATCTGAGTAAACATGGAAGAACCAAGTGTAAAATCCCCACAGGTTTCCTGAAATAAGTAGAGCTAGGTTGTTTTACTCAGCAGACATTCCTGTTCTCAAAGTGTAGCAGTTTTGTGAAGATGGCCCTATGAAGCTGTAAGTTGTAATATGTGGTTGATCTTAGCATTTTCATATCAGATTTTATCAGTTTGCAATTTCTTTTTTTTTCATTATCAGCTTTGAAAATTTAGTTTAGAAAGTCATGATGTGTTTTTTCTACCTCCTGCCTAGCGATGAGTAATCAAAATTCTTCACTTGGAACAGTGAATCTGTTAGTGATGCTGTTAGAGAACAGAATCCTAAAAGCACTGGG
>NW_008630818.1:24333-33471 GCF_000691845.1 Merops nubicus | reverse complement strand
GCAGGAATGGAGGCTTAATATTTCTGCTCAGTAGCTCTTTGGAAGCAGATATTTTAGCAAGGCCAAGGTATGTCCCTTTGATAGTTCTTCTGTCATGTCTGAGAGATTAACACTACAGGCTCTGTAGGCAGTGGGTCTGATTGAGTGCTATCTGAAAAAAAGTGTCAGGAATGTTCTGAGTGGGATATCTACTGGAGTTAAGGACTGTTATTTCAAGATGTGTAGCTCTTCATTTTCAATAATCAAACATATTGTGGGTGTGGGCTTAGTGTTCCATAAGACTTTTGAGGCTCTATCCTTACTAGCAAATTAAAAAATGCTTGGGATTGCTCTTTAGGTCAGCTGGCACAAAGTGGCCCACATGCATGTGATTAAAATCTATGGCCACATCCAAACTGCCTGTTGCTAAATTACATTGACCTGTGTTAAATTCTGAACCATGCCCCAAAATTACCTGGGACAATGTTTGTTGGCCTGGGACAAAACTGTGCCGGTGGACATTTAAGATGAAAGATGATGGAATTCTATCCCTCGAAAACTTTCCACAATACAGTTTATTTTACTAATACAAATGTAGCCTGACTGACTTTTGAGATTATTAATTCACTTCAGAATTTTAGGGGCTGTTGAATTGCGTTTGTCTTATGTAGCTCTCTTTAGATTGGTTCTTCATATAGCATAACTCAAGATCCCCTAAATTCGGTGACATGTAGGGAAGCTACAGGCTGATTTAATGGGAAAGGGAGGTTATTTTAGAGTTTTGGGTGTAAGATAACTGTGCCTTTCTTGGGCAATCGAGCTTCTCTTTTTTTGATTGTCTGGTTGTTTTGATAGATGATTATTTTGAGCTGCAAGCCATTACTTAATTCAGCAGATGAATATAATAATACATTTGGCATATGCTGAATAAGGAAACAGTGCTTGTTTAGTAATAACTGAAAAAATAAATGGAGAAACCACCTTCTCAACAAAAAGTCCTTATAAGAAAGCTGTGTTTTCTAACTGCATTATGCAGGCATATCAGTTTTTCTCAAAATTTGACAGAAACTTTTTATGTGTCAGAGAAAGATGCTGAAGTGCCACAGGAATATGCAGGTGGGAGCCATGTAGACAGTTAAAGTGATACTTCCAGCATGACCCTGGGAGAGTAATTGTCTGGGTAGGAATTGTGAGCAAAGAAATCATCACCCACAGTTTTCACTTGTACTGTGTTCCATGAAGAAGAATTTTACATACTTTCTCTGTAAAAACAAACAAACAAACAAACAAACAAAAACAAAACAAACAAACAAACAAACAAACAAACAAACAAAAACCAACCAACCAACCAAAAAAAACAAACAAACAAAAAAACCCCACCAACCAACATGACTGCGTCACAGAAATACTGGATTGCATTTCTGTCTGGTCAGAAACTGTTTTTGCAAAGTTAATGGCCCAGAAGGGAGAACGTGTGGGTTTGTTCTTGCTGCAGGAGTTATGCTGTTAAGAGAGAAAATGTTACTATTGTACGGGTTACTCCAGGAGCATTACTGGAGACTCTGGGCATTTCATTCTGTTACTGAGCTTGCTGTCACTAAGAGTGATGGCTGTGACTGAGGTATTTAATACACTGGGGCCTCTTGCCTGAGGTGGAAGACCATGGTCTGTTTGTGGGCATGAGCACAGGCTCACGGACTCGGTGTGTGTAGCTCAGCACATTCCAGAGGGGGACAGGACTGCTAAATGGCTGAATGTGGGTTACACAGCTCTTTCACACATGTGGGAAAGATCAGTTTAGTTCTGTGGTCAGTATAAATTGAAAATACAGTAGCAGAATTGACACTGCAACCAAACGGACTTCTGGAATAGCTCAAAGAGGATGTTTTAAATGTTGTAGTTAATTGAATTTGAAAACAAATCCTGTTTCAAAAGTAGTACTTCTGTCTGGTGGTCTTCTGAGCTACTAGAGAAAAATCTTTTTCAGAATATTAAGCAGACTTCCCTGATACTAGGTTTCTTAGAGCACCACACAGATGTTAACTATTATCCTGTATAGCCCATTTGTCAAGCTTTTGAAGATCCAAAACAAGAACTTTGCACTTACTCCAAGACAAAAACCTGTTATGCTTAAACTTGTGGTTCCAGTATTTGTTTTCTTGAAGCTGTAGAATGCACGTTAAGAGTGTCTTCACCCTACTTAACCATGTAGCCTTGTGAGTAATATCTTGGATCAAAAGCACTGGAGAAAATGCTTAGAAGAATTCCTGAGCTTAATACAGAAAGTCACGGATGCTGGATCCAGCTTGTGCTCTCAAATACAGAGTAAAATCACCTGATGATGCCAAGGACTTTTTAATGAAACTTGCATATATATGGAACAGGCAATGCAAGCTGAGTTCTTGAGGGATCATCTTGCTCTGCAAAAGCAAGCACTTACACAAAGCACTAGGAGCACAACAACAAAACTTGATTTAACTTGGGGATCAAGCTAAACTTATGTTGTGAGATACTGTTTTACTTAGAGTAGAAAATGTATCATCTTTTGATGGTCATTCGTGTTCTACCCAGCATTTCTTTATTTCACATCAGGTTGGCTCTGACCTCAGTGAATAAATATGAAGAAGCTGTTACCAGTTACCAAAAAGCATTAGATCTTGATCCAGAGAATGATTCTTATAAGTCAAATTTGAAAATAGCTGAACAGAAACTAAGAGACATGTCCAGTCCTGTAAGTTACCTCCGTATCTATTTATTTACAACAGTTTTAACTGGGATTTTTGTAGGTAAACCTATCTTCAATTGCAATTTGTTTATAGACTGGAACTGGACTGAGTTTTGACATGGCAAGCTTGATAAACAATCCTGCCTTCATTAGTATGGTGAGTATATTCCAAGCTTTACATTATGCTGTTTTTAAAACTGAAGTTTTGAGAACAGCTCTTTTTTTTTAATAACACAAGCAATTTTAATGCTCATTATAGTGGCAGTGCTTTCATTGTACTGACTTTAAACCATTCCAAGTCATTTTACACACAGAGCAAGTGTAGTATGAATCTTCTATAATGCCTGTCTTGTTTCAGACTGATTCTGTCTCACTTACGAACAACAGCGTGCATAGATCAGCTATGCTGTTTTCATAGATGGAGTGATAGTGAAAGACCTGTCAACAGCACGGTGAAAATTTGTGTTCTCCCCATAGCAGTTAACAGTGAATACAAAGAAATCGTGTCTTCAGTAACTAGCAGATACAGTCCTTTCTGTTCTCACCCTTTTAAATTATCCCTGATATCCTTCCTTAGGTGTGGAAGACTTCATGAGATGTGCAAACAGTGATTATCAATAACATACAGAGCATTCCTTTACTTCAAGTAAAGTGGCAAGTTGTGGTTTTGTCCCTCAGTTTTTTTTTCCATGCATGGCCTTCTTAGCTAAATGTTATCAATTAACACTGAAGAACAGAGTTTGATAACTCAGTCAAAACTTTACTGATGCTCTGGTAGCTTCATTAGGACAGGAAATATCAACCTGTGCTTCCATGTGGAAATACACTGCATGAAAGAGTGATCAAATACTTCTGGTCTGATGCTATGGTCCAAGTAACAGAGGAGGTGGGCAAGGAAGGAGCCATTGCGTTCCCTGGTGGCACAAGTGACTCAGTGGCCCTGGAACTCTGTGTTACCACTTCACTGGCCACATGACTGACTCGGGCAGTCTGCTTCTGTTAGAGGCAAAGATGTACTTTTCAGTATGGGGAAAGGATTCTTCCCATTGCTTTCAGAAGATGGTCCAGTGGACAGAATACAGGGCATTCAGCCAGGAAGGAATGAATTCTTTTTCTGGTGGTGCAGTTTTGTGGGTTTAAGGAAAAAAAAAGAAACTGACTCACTGTCTGAGCTTGAGAAAGTTACTTTTACCCTCCACTTTTGGGCCCCTGTAGATAGACAGTACAGGTGGAAGAAAGGGAAAAAAAATACTCCTATATTACGCACAGAATTGACCTGAATTTGCCTTTTTATATCCAACTTTAAACTAGAGAAGACAATTTATTTACTTTTGAGATTATATATGGGGAGATACATTGATGAATAAAATTAATATTGTACATATCTGGGTTTTGTAGTACCTTTAACAAATGAGTGAGTAAGCAGATACTGCTTTGTGTTTCTTGGTCTTGTATTCATAAAGACACTGATTTCTGTGGGAATTGTATTACTAACTTTAAAACATCACCTGATGTAGTCTGTAATATCTGTCCCTATAGATCCTTACACTACAGTAAACACAATATATTTTTTGAGGTATCTTATGAATGAGAAACGTGAATAACCTCATGCTCACTACCAAGTAAGAAGTTAGGCAGTTACCACAGAGGACACAGGTTACCATAACGACCTGGTACAAAGTCAGTTCATACTCTGGTTTACTCTGCAATATTTTGTGGCCATAATCTAGCACTAATAGTAGTTTTCAAACTTGATTTATCCAGGCTGGGAATCAATGAAATACAGACCTTTCTCCAAAAAGCCCAGTAGAAAACCTTTATCCTTGGAAATCTTAAGTTAAATATTTTCTTTCTTAATTTTTTTTTTTCATTTGCTGGTATGAGGTTCTTATGTTTAATATAATCTTGTAAAATTTTTCATGTCTGAATCTGTAATCACTTTTTTATTTAACATGTAACATTGTGTCAGCTTCATAGAAACACATTCCTGTAATGATTCTTTGTGCTAGGGACCGTACATCTCTGTGCATATAAACTTAGATGTGTAATGAAACACAGAATACAGCATAGGGGGCTTTTTCATTCTGTGTTTTGTTTTTTACTTGTATTCCTTCATGATCCCTAAGTAGTAAATGTGTTATGATGTCAGCTTTGTATTGTCTATTCTAGGCAGCAAGCTTAATGCAGAATCCTCAAGTTCAACAACTGTAAGTACTTAAAATGGAGTACCATTAAAACAAATGTCTTTAAGGGTTTGAAGTAGTAAGAGAAAAGCTGGACAGTGCTGTATTCCTGGAAATGTAATTTAATTTTTGCTTACTGTAAACAAAACTACTGCAGTTTCTTCCTCTTCCTTCCAAAAGAACTAGGGTTTATTCCTTGCTCGGAAGGTGCCTGCGTGGCCCAGTGCCAACACTGTGCTCCCTCTTCCAGGATGTCGGGGATGATGTCCAACGCCATCGGTGGCCCCGCTGCGGGTGTCGGCGGCCTCTCCGATCTGTCCAGCCTGATCCACGCGTGAGTAGCAACTGGGCAGTTCTAACTGTTGCCTTCACAGAAGCACCATTGTGTAACATCTGTTTAAAGGGGATGGTGTCAACCCAATTACACTGTGTGGCCTGTTCCTGTTGTACGCCTGATCGTTACTGAAACTGAGAACTTGAAGATTTATTTTCCACGATGTTGTTGGTTTGCTTTGTGCATTTCCATCACTGGAATGACCGAGCTGTGTGCTCAAGACTCAACTCCTGGTTCTCTTAGATTCTAAATGCCACTTACTAAAAGTGTCTCTTTAAATCTTTAAGTATTCCCACACGTGCTTTCAAACTGCTGATAAAGTTACTACCCAATATCCCAGACACTCGTTAGAAAAGCTACAGATCTACTTAGCACAGGTTGCAACACATTCTTCTCTGGCACCTCTCCATTTAGACTGGGAAGGCTTCAGCAAACTGAGTATAATGAGGAGTGGGTTTTACAAAATCCAAGGCCCAAGTCTTTTAACATGCAATATATACACAATAGCTATTTTATAATGATAATCCATCTGGAAGACTCTACACAAAAAACACCCCCTTTGCTTCTATAGCAAGACCTCTTAAAGGGCATACAGTTTTTTTTTGTTTTTTTTTTTTTTTTTTTGTGGTTTTTTTGTTTGTTTGTTTGTTTTCTTTAGTTTTTTTGTTTTTTTTTTTCAGCATTCTGGCCTTTTTCAAACTATTTTTAAGTGTTGTCCCTTCAGGGCAAAAGTAATTCATAATTCACATTACAGACAGGAATGTGCCCCCACAAAACCAAGCGCTGTTTTCACAGAAAACAGGTACTGCACCTAGGTCTATGGAAACGGTGGCATTCCTTCAACTTGCAGTGTGGTTTAAAGGAGTCCTGATAATTTGCTACTTGGGCAAAATGCAGAAGTTACAAAGAAACCATGCCAGGCTATTCTTGAAGTAGTATGTTCTACTTAATTGCCTTCTCTAGTAAATGAGTGTTATGCTTATCTGTTACATGGAATTAATCTCAGCTACTAATTTACATCTTTAAGATATAACAGTTATGGAGATGGAACTCTCATTACTTGAGTCATACAAGATGTAAGGTGTAATTGTATGCTTGCTTTCTACTAATGACACCTGGCTTGCAAGTGCGAGCTAGCAGCCACAGACTGTATTTCTGGAAAAACCGAATGCAAGGTTGCATTTCAGCTATGGGGGTGATTACATTAAACAACTAGAATGGATCCTCTCAAAAAGAAGGAAGCAAATCACTGGGGCAGATTTGTTCCTAAGTTTTAGTTTTACCAAATAAGGTAATACTTCTCCCTTCATGTTATCAAGTCGAAGTAATAGTCCTAAAGAATGAAAATGAAGCCTGGTTGGAAAGCCCTTAACTAGATAAAGTCATAATATTACAAATATCTTGATGAAGTCTATACAGCAAGCTATCTTTTAGTCTTAACTTCCATATAATGCACCTTTCAGTTGTATTGGGATATCCTGTTTTCTGACAAATGCTGCTGGTTGTTTTTTTTCACTTCTTGTTAACTTAAAACTGTTCGACACAGGGGGCAGCAGTTTGCACAGCAGATACAGCAGCAGAATCCAGAGCTCATAGAGCAACTGAGAAATCACGTCCGGAGCAGATCTTTCAGTGGCAGCACTGAAGAGCATTCCTGACTTAAAGGAGGCATGTGAGTGGCATATAATCCCAAAATGCATACCATAGTTAGTAGCAAAAGCACCATTGTAACTCTTCTGCTTGAATAGAAGACAGAAAATCCTTTGTGTGTGTTCGCAAACAAGACTAAATCTGTTGAACAGATCTCTTGCACATAACTTGGAACATACCATTTATGTACAGTTACTCCTCTAAAAATTAATACACTAAACAGGTGGTTTATTAAAATCCCCAAGTACAAGTCATTTTCAGTGTAAGCATTAGACTGGTCTTCAGGGCTGTTGAGTGAGGAGGCGTTTTGCAGTGGGCTGATCTTCCATAACAGCTTAATTCTAAAATCCTATGTAAAAGGCACACTGTTCTTAGGGTGAAAAACATCATGGCTGTACTCCCTGTCAGATATTAAAACAACAGGCCCGTCTGATGTGCTCTTCTGTAATGAGCATAAATCAGTGTTGGAGTACAGAGTGTACTTAAAACTAATGCTTGAAAAGTGTCTTTCTTGAAGCCCGTGGAGTGGCTGTCATTAGCAATGTGAAATACTTGTTAACTTCATTGGGCAGGAAGGACAGAGATGCTTGCATATGAGGGAATACCACAAACTACAAAGAGAAGACACTAATCTCCAGTAGAATAATACACAGAAATGAAAATGAAACTTGTCTTGGGAAAGGAAAGGGTAATGAGGAATTTTAGGCTTTTCTACTGCCATGTATACACTCCAGTCATGTCAGTAGCCCTGGAGGTCAGTGCTGCAGCACTACTTCCTCAGGCATGGCAAACTGTATTACATTCTGTATGTGTGCAGTATTTAAAGTAAGCTTAACATTCCTAACTGTAATAAGCTAAAACTGACCATGTGGATGTACAGATAACTAGTGCTGAAAATCTATAAAAAAAATAACTTCCTTAGAAAGCAGGATTCTCTTTCTGTTCTTGTGTGTTAAATCACTGGCTTAAACAAGGATGTTTTTTTTAAGTTTCATTACACATATCTATTTTAAGTGATGGGTGTATGGCCAAGATAAATATTTTTCCACTCTCTAGTTTTTCTTTTCTTACCTTGGCTTTTCTTGTTCAGTTAATCTTACTCTTTCAGAAACCACTGTTTTTCTGTATTTGTATTATGTTAACTTTTTAAATTCTGTTTACTGTTCACCTTGCTTTCTGGTACACGGTACACCTGGTTTTACTCCAGTGAGGTTCTCAATACTCACACTTCACTCTTTGTATATTGAAACTAATTTGAGAAGCCTGCTTTGATTCCTAAGATGATGTCATCTCTGCTGGCCAGTTAAGACTCCCAAATTGGGGAATACACAGGAACTCCCAGACCTCAGACATTGTATCAGATTCATTTGTGGTCAAAAGAGAGCACCTCAAGTGGAAGCAAATGCAATATTTGGTGTTAAGCCATATACTTGATTAACAAATGCTTGTTGTACATCTACTCCATGAGTCTCTCCCAATTAAAACGGGGAAAGGAGAATATGCAAATCGATCCAAGGAGAAATGGAAAGAATTGGAGAAAACAAGAATAGGAAGTCTGTATTACGATCTGCTGAATAAGGAGGTGAAGGTTAACAGAGCAACGTAAACACCTTTAAGACATTACATACTTTATTCAATAGCATTTCCCTATACAGAGCATTAAAATGCTTTTTAAAGTTATGCAAGTTGTTGCAGCTGCCTTTTTTCAGCTGTAGAGATACTTATGCTTTACATTAAATACATTTCCAAGTTACAGCTTCTGAATTAACACGTGATGACAAAGAAGAAAATCCCTAACAGAATCTGTTTTTAGAAGTAGCTCAGATCCTGAATATAATCCATTCATGAAAACTACTTAATTTCAGTTATGTTTAACAGGACAGGATATCATTTACCAGAAAGATGAATGGAGTCTGTAGGTGGGCTACGGCCACTCTACAAACATTGCCTTGAGGAGTGTGTTATGTCAGGAGAGAGGCATTGCTCCTAGCATGTCTCCTGCTAAACGTCACTTTTCCTCTTGGTTCTCTCTTTCACATTTTCAGCTGCTCAAAGTGAGTTTTACTAACCTGGGTAAAGGGAACCGTTAAGTCCAGAGTGGACTGGATGGCACTGCAGTATCTCTCACACTCAGCTTATCCTTCCTTCAGTGGTGACCTGGCAGTGCTGCGTTAGCGCATTGTTGGACTTGATCTTAAAGGTCTCTTCCAACGAAAACAATTCTGTGATTCTGCTTTGTGACAGTAGTCTTCACCTGGCCAGTTACT
>NW_008630818.1:22687-24301 GCF_000691845.1 Merops nubicus | reverse complement strand
CAAGAACCTCCAGAGAGTTCCTTGAGAAGTACAAAATACAACGTTTCAAAACGCTGCCTGTAAAAGCTGCACTACCAAGAACTACTCTGGGGCCTCCTGCAGCTTACTGGAGTTGCGGGAGAGCGATCCCCACAGTGAAATGGAACTAAGCGGTTAGTTATCTGAAAACTACTCCTGAAAGTACAGTGGTAGCTTTGATTTCACAGTGACAATATTGTCGTGTTTAGGGTTTACTCCAGTACAGGTCATATGTAATGAGAGTTTATTAAAATGTTGATATCACTAGCTAACCCTTTAGAACGTGCTACAACTAGCACAATATTTAACTTGTAAACATAGTTTCTTGTATGTTAACAGAAAGGGCTTTCCAGCCTAAATAAAAACAGTGAAACCAATAATGGGAGCTGTCATTGCACGCTTTTCCATTGAAACCAGAAACAGGGGGATCATTTATGCTAAAGTCTATTTTGCCTTGAATAGACTGATTGTTTCACAGAGGCATGCAACATGTCTCAGACCACAGGGTGAAGAAGGATCTTCTCCTGTGTAATAACTGCACTTTATTTTGCACTAAAATTTTTCAACCTGCTAGGTCAGGTAGTAAACCACAATCCCCATAAATACTACTTTAATTTAAGGTCAACTGCAGTTTATCATTCAACTGAGCAAATATGCCTTTAACACCACATTAGTTTTGTATCATTACTGTTCCGTCAGCATACAAGTGTGGTCATTGTTAGAGAAGAAAATGTTTTGCACTCAAATTGTAAACTCCTGTAATGTGCTTGCATGGAATTATATTCTTCTAACTATGCCTGATCATAACAGTTAAATATTCAGCTTAGAAATTATTTCAGCTGCACTTTGGGTTTTGTAACAAGTAAAATCACTCACGCATACTGCAAAGAACTATGTCTGCAGCTTCAGATTCATACACTGTTCAGGGCTACAGAAAGTCATACTGGCAAACTGCAACATGTCTACCATTTCTGTATTCTCTCCTACCTCTTATTACCATATGGTTACATCTTCAACTTGTGTCAGTTTAACTTGAAGATAGACTATAAATAAAGTTATTTGCATTTTTTTGTCTGGATAGTTGTGGTTTTACTGTTTACTGTGGGTGTATCTAGAGTAAAAAGTAAACTGCTTTGCTTTATATTAGATGTGCAGGATATAGTTTTAATTCTTTTATTTCCTGTATTGACCCATTCCCTTAATTTAGTAAGTCCCAAGTTTATCTAATATTTTAATACTGAATTCCAAACTTGAGGATTTTGTACACAGGAAAGCTTTTAGTAAAATACTGTCAAAACTAAGGTTGCTAAGTGTAAATATGGTAGCTGAGAAGCATGACAAGCTGCCGAGTCAAACCTTTAACACTAGTTTAACTAGTGTTCAACTAGGACAGCCAGTCACCATTTTCTGTATTAAAAGGCTACCTTTGGCTGACCTTGCATACCTCAGCCAAAAATATTTCCACCTTTTGTCAGAACAAAGCTATGGAAAAGTACACTTCGGTGCTTAACGAATTCCTTCCTGCACATGCTTTGGAGCAGCCATGCACATTTTTTGCAGCCTGACCCCTATCCAGGCACCGAGCCGACAGCAGCC
>NW_008630818.1:8746-22630 GCF_000691845.1 Merops nubicus | reverse complement strand
CCCCCCGCGCCCCCGGCCGCAGCCGCGCACCTCTCGCCTTGATGGGGCTCTGGTTCTTTCTGCGGTGCACGTACCGCGCGGCTAGGCTGCCGTGCCAGCTGCCCCGGAGTAGTTCTGTTACAGGTTTAGATTCCGGGAACTTGCCTGTGAAAGACCAGTTCCTTCAAACTGAACTAGATTTGTCAGAACCACAATTTAAAAACTGTTTAAATATTTACAACAGAATTAACAGATATAAGTACAAAGTGCTACCGCTTCATACCCATATCACCCCTCTGCCCTGAGGTGATGTTAATGCAAGGTAGTATCTTAGAGCTACAGGTTTTTCAAAATGCTTTATTTTCAGTAGATAAAAGACATATGCATGATTTTAAAACATCCAAAAAATGGTCAGAGAAATTAAATAAACAGTTATGTTTATAGATATTATGTAGGGATTTGAGGGGTTTTGTACACATTTTAATATGATTCAGCTACCAAAACATAGTAATTGGTCCAAAAAAAAAAAAAAGACCAGCAGAAATACATAATTTTTTTTCAGCTTTGTTTGACTTCTGAAGAAACCACACAGACTTGTGCAATATCGTCATACTCGTATGTTCTCTTCAAAAACGTATCTGTAAGTCTTAAGCCAGAGACACTCTAGATAACGGAAAATATTTACATGAGTTATTAGAAAGAATTGCTAAGCTTATAAAACAGCTATTATAAGAAAATTATGCTATAAGGACTTACTTGCAATCCTTGCACTGAAGACAACAATGTGAGTGCAAGATGGAGGGATGAACTTGGGTGCAGCTTTCCAAGTTGCCTTCCCGAAACTCCACACCAGTGGATGGAATTCGTATTACACATTTCTAAAACCAGATCCATAGTCCTTTCACTGCTGGAGAAAATTGAAAACCAAGAATAAACCTGTGGGCTTTTTTAAGCATTCAAGGACTGCAGACATGTAAAAGGTTGATTACTTTATTATTCAGGTTACTATTAATCAAGCATTTATAAATAATTGTAAGGCAGGAAGCAAGATTTACAGTGATATGCAGCAATTAGGTTGCATATAGCTTTGTCTGTCAGATTAGCTAAGAAGAACTAAGATGCTTTGTGGTTTAAGTATGGGGTGCAGTCTTAAATGACACTGCAGCCAGTTCCATGGAATTCCATCTCAGATCTTTTTGAATCTCCTCGTTCAAATAGCATTAACAGGTCAGGATGGAAGGGTTTTTTCTTTGTGTTTCTAAAAATCATTGTGACATGAAAGATGTGTTTCGATTAGTTTCATGTTGCTAGAATTCATAGTAAAGACCAGGCTTGTGTTGTTCCAGGGTAAGGTACTGAAAAATGAAACAGACAGCTACAGCTTTCCCACTCAGGAAAAAGCACTAGAATCACATGACATCATTACCTGCAGTTTGTTATTTTACATGTAATGTCAAAAGGTTCTTCCAAATTTACAGTATCTGGTATTGTCTCCAAAGAGAGCCTGACATCACCATAACCAGGAGCCTGAAAAGGTACAAAAAAGTTTATTCTCAGATGCTGGATAGTAAAGCTGAAGCTTTTACTACAGTTTTCCCTTACTGCAACCAGCTTGGAATAAGAGCAATTTGAAGAAAAAAGATTGCCTCTTCATGGTTTTGATTTGTACCCAAGTCACAGCAGTGCTCCATTGACAGGTTTATTGGTTCAGACAAGGATTATCTTTATTACTAAGTTTTGAGGTAGTTCACAGTCTTGAAAGTTTGAATACCCATATGCAAGGGGTCTTGTCCCAGCTCCCGAGAACATCAGCTTTATTTCAGGACCTCTCTGATAGGCAGACAACAGATGGACAACATCAGTACAGTTTTCCTGCACACACCCACCACTACTCCACATCCTAAGAAATAAGAGATTGTCCATTCACTTTGCCATTTCAGTCCTTCAAGCCTCTGCCAAAATAATTAATTGCTACCAGCTGGAAAGGCACACAATGTGAACGCTTATCAGCTATCCAATCCTGTCAAGAGCTGAACCCTTCATATGGTCTACTAACAAACCTATGAGAAATAACCTAGTTGCTACCAACCAGGGCTGACTTTAGATGGTAACCTGCAGATAAAAAGCTTTCAATTTTCAGTCTCCACAAATTAAAGATCATAAGCGAAAAACAAGGGGGAAATTACTCCTGTCTGGCAAGGCTTAGTTGTGACACACATTTCAGTTCTGATGAGAGAAGAATGCTGTAGTAAAAGTTACATTTACAGCTTGATTAAAAGATATTCCTGAAGAGGTCCAGAAAGCCAGTGACTGACAGATTAGGAACAGGTTTTAGTCACACACTAAAGACACATGACATTGTAGAAAACTTATGAAAATTGGACATTAGAGGGAGCAGAGGAATGTCAAACTGATGGAAACTTCAGACCAGTCTAAGAATGTTATGTTTGGAACTTTTCAAGGAAGAGATGTAATTATCCAGCACTGGAGAAAGGCACACATTTTCAGCTCTATTCATTGACAGGAAGATAACAACTGGAAAAATTATAACCAGCTTCCTAACCAATGAGGAACAACATATTGCTCTAAGAGTCTGACGTTACATTAAAAAGAAAAAGCAGCAGTATTTTATAGAATAAACCCAGCAGCAATTGACCATATCAAGACAGGATCAGAGCAGATGAGAAGGCCTAAACCAATACATACATGTTTGCCTTAATGATTAGATACCTGCAAGAACTGATGGCTAGTGGTAAAGGCCTTAGACTAACACCAAAAGGAGTAACTCAAACTCTTTCAGTTTTCAACTGAAAATGAGATAATTGCTCGAAGCATGGAATCAGCTAGACAATTCCTTTCTTGTGCTACTCAAGAATAATGTTCTTTAACTTCAGACTTGTTCTGGATTGAATGCCTGTGAGCAGGTGGAGCACCTCAGCATACTGTGGACACATCTGTCTGGTTTAATGTCACCCCAAAAAAATGTAGTGAATTCCAAGACCATTCCACAAAATCAATCCATATAATGGTATGTGAGGGTGATCTGGGATACTTGTTTCACATGTGTGTTCCTGATCTGAACCAAAATGACGACAGAGGAGTACAGTACAGATAAAACTCTGGGCCTCTGAGGAAACAGTGATTACAGGACTAGGAAATGGATTAGGAGGAAAAAGACGGAAGGTGAAAGGAGCCTAGAAATGGAATAGACTGATAGCACTTAGAAGATGGGGGGGGTGTTGGACTGCAACTCAAAGGGGAATAAAAAAAACATTTAACAGTTTGCTGCTCTTCCGGAGACAGATGTTACTCAGAGCACACAAAATAGCTCATGTTTCTTTGTTAATTGCTAGCAAATTGCAAGCACAAAACTAGGATGGATGAGAGCGTTCAGGTGTGTTTCAAGTGAATTCTCAAAGGTTCAACAAGAATGAATGCAGAGTGAGGGAATATTGATTTAAGGAAGGAAAAAAAAAAAAATCTGTCTAAAGAGAAATTATAGGAGAGGCCAGTCAAAAATGAGACAGTTTATTAGTTAAAAACCAAACAATTTTCAAAATAACAGGAGTAACTAAGTTTAAGAAACAGGGCGGTTTCTAGTTTGATGGGATTATATAGACATCTAAAACCTCAATTAAATAAGAAGAGAAGTTCTAGTGACTTAGCTGTGATTTTCCAGGATCCAGGTTTCCCTGCCTAGTACCAAGTCAATGTGATTTCTCTACAGAATTGCTTGACTTATTAGAAGATGAGGGTTGGGGCAGAGAGAGGTAGAAACCAAATTAAAAGCTTTGTAAATTCAGACTTAAGTTTCAGTTGTCAAAGCTTTTTTAATTCTCTCCCATATTATACCATACTCAATTCAAAAATACATATCAGGTTTAGGCATTAGACAGGCTGAGTAGCTGACTTAAGCAAGATAGTAATTACAACTTAGCATTTATAAACAATTTCTAAATCAGCCAGAATAGGAGAGATTCAATCAAGACTGTGGACATGAAAGAGAAACAGTGTTATCCCATACATAAAAATTGTCATTTGAAGCTAAAATGGAAGTATGAATTAGGGAGCAGAAATCTGTATCGACAGCTGGCATACTTAAAGTTGAGTTCTTTTGTCAAAGCTTTTCAATATGTTGCCAAATGGCATCCAGGAAGTTAATTTTATTGTAACCAATGTATTTTGCTACATGGTTACTTGACTATGCCAATTCAAGTGCACAATCCATTAAGTTATGTAGTTCAGTGCTGTGAAATAAGAAAGAGGCATGTTATGTGCCAAAAAAACAAATCCTCAAGAAAATAAAAAAAAGGTTGCCATTCACATGACCCAAAGGAAAGAGTTTTCTTCAGCTACACTCCCTCAGAATACTTTTTTTTCCCCACGCTTCATTGACAAAATGAATTAAATAACATCCTCAAATACATACAGAAATGTGTGAATTGAGAATGAGGTCCAGAAAGTAAGCAGCTTAAACTTCTCCTTGAAGTCATTCCTAAATTGTTCATTGAGTTGCCTTAGAAATGGATGCTACGTTAAACTTACACTTAAGTTGAACTTACCATTCTTTGGAGCTGGCTAGTTTGCAGCCTTCCTCGTTCACCCAGATTAGTCTTCCACACAATGTCCAGTTTACCAATAACTGTTACACCTTTTATTACTCCAGCTTTCTCTGCAAATTCTTGCTTTGGTTTAAGGCAGTATAAGTATTGACGTGTATCCATGGGCTGTAAATAAGTCCTCGAGCCAAAAGTAGACTCACTAAAAGAAAAAAACACTGGGTTGTAACTTAAACAGTTATTCTAAGAATAGTTAAGAACCCAACCTTTTTTCCCATCCCTCACCAGTCTTACTCCCAGTGTGTATCTTATTCATTGCAAACCACATGGAATATTTTTGCGTTTTCACAACAGAAAACAATTGCAGAATTTATGTGGCATTAATAACTGAGGGGGAACAAACAAACAAAAAACCCAAAACAGATTCATCTGAGCCAGGGAGAACTGAGGTGGAAATCCAGTTTCCTACATTATAATTTATTATCTGTCACCTTAGCATTTAAACAACAGTGCTGGTAATTTTACTTCTGCTGTTTCGTTCCCTCCCAGTAAATCTCAGTGTCTTGAGCCCAAGATTCCTGTTCAGTACAAGAACGATCAGAGCAGATGCAAACACCTTGTAAGAACAATGCTCCACTACACTGCAGATTAACCCTTTGACAGACAAGGAACTTCGACCCAGACATCACAAGCTTTTTTATCCACAATAGTTTACTTAACACAGTCGACAATTCTTCTGGTATTTGGTGTTTTACTGATTGACACGAAATGACATTTAATTTATTTCAGCACAACAAATGTTTATATTCTGAGATTGATTCACCTTGACTGCTTCCTTCCTAGATCTTGATTAGAACAACTGAGAACAGTTACCAGTCTGGCAGAAGGAAGAAAGGGCAAGTCACATGGGTCCTATAAGGCTAAGTACATATACACAGATCAAGCTAGAATCAGATGTGACCTAAATTTTATAGAAGAGATACTGAAGAAGTAACAGGTTTTTGTGTTACTATGTCATCCATGTTACAAGTTATTTGAGAATTAAGCTGGGGACTTCTCTACCAGGCAGAGTGACAAAGTTTTAAGAATAGTTTCTGTAAAAAGAAAACTGCAACATATTTAGCAGCTGAATACTTAGCAGGAATTTGATCTTCTTAAACAAGCAAAGAAGTACAATCCCACTGTTACAGACAACTCATTAACTGTAATGCCTGTGTCTCATGGAATCACAATACAAAGGGTTTCTAAGTCAAGTATCCTGAACCTGAACATACCTTTCCCCCACTGTGTCAACTGCGTTCAGTTCTGCAACATTGTACATCATAGACGGCTCTAAAGAAACCTTCTCCATGAACATTGGAGAGGTAGTGATATTCTGAATCTGAGCTTCCAAAAACACTTCATCTGTCTGAAAAAAAAAGCACAAGTTCCTGAAAATGTTAATGAGTGTCACTAAAAAGAGTAGGCAGTCCTATTGTTAAAAAAAAGTCACATGTGTTTAGTTCATGCCTGCAAATTAAATTAATTAATGCAAGAAAAAACCTTAATCCCAGTAAGAATAGGAGCAAAAGTGTTAGTCAACAGATATCTTGCCAAACAATGGATGTGGGATAATTTTTCTATGTTCTAGCTACTGCTTATTTGTAATGCATCAGATCACCATTTCCCAAGACTTTTATCAACTCAAAAGCAACTCAAGTTTTAATCCAAATTATTAAACAAGAAAAAAAAATAGAATAAATGGTAAGGAATTGCTGTGCACAACAACATGCCATGCCAAGACTAGTGCATCAAGCTGTGTGAAAAAAAAAAAAAAAAGTGTTTGTTTTTCTTTAACTGAAGTAAAATAGTTTAGGTACATGCTCTGAGATTTTATTATTATCGCTACACATTTATGCACTGGCTAAAAAGCAAAAACCAGCCTCCTCTCTCACTAAGCTGCATCATGCCAATGGTTACCAATATTATATGCGTTCAACAACACAACGAGCATTCTGCCTTCAAAACGTTCCAAAACACTTGTCTGCTAACTGAAGCTAACGGCTGAAGATGGTACACAAGGACCACCTCCAGCACGGGCACCAAAGCTACGGACAGCTAAACTCCAGAAGCTGAAAAAACATAGAACTAGAAGTGGTTTTGCCTCATTGCTTCTGCGGAATTTCAGACCAGTGAAGTCACTCTGCAGATTTAAAATCTCAGTATAGAATAATTACAGAAAGGTCAGTCTACTAGAGATATGAGTGCCTGGAGAAGTGAAAAACAAAACCAAAGAAGTGCCAGCTGGGGGTGAGGAAGGCAAAGGGGATACCAAATCTGCATACACAAGAGAGCTTTTGATTTAGGCAGTTGGATTAGATGATCATTGTAGGTCCCTTCCAACTGAAATGTTCTATTCTATCAATTCTTAGGTATTTTGTTACAATAAATAATTTTTTTGAAGTATTTTTATGGGGGAGGTGGAAGAAAGCTTACAGTTTCTTTTTATACAGTGTAAATAAATGACTTCATCATACAAGTAGAGACATGCTTGTATACTACAAAATAAAAGTGGGACACATATTCAAAATATCTTCAGTCTCAAAAGGTATTGTGTTAGACAAATACAGAATGGTACTGCCCACTATTTTTTGTGCCTTATAAATATGCTAAACAAACCAGACGACAGCAGTGATGTAGCAGTGAAAACTGCAAGCTCCATGGGTTACCCCACACTTGCAGAAGGAGCTGGAAATAACCCTAACTAAAAACATGGCTCTCAATAATCATTACTACTACTACCTGACTGTCACCTGAACTGATTCTGTTTATATCCCATAAATCCATTGTGCAAAGTGCCCATTTACCCAAATTTTAGTTGTTTAAAATGCAGCAACCATAGGCAGAAATTTAGAAAAACGTTATTTGAAAGGGAAAAGAAAAAACAAGCAGCATAATGAAAAAGCAAGTTAGCTTTGTGTTATTCCTAGGTTGGCTAAGTATCACGTGATTATTTAAAAATATAAAATCCTGAAGTACTTCCAGAAGAATGCAATTTGTTTTAATACAAGGCACACCTTAAAGTGAAATCAGACTGCAGAAGTATCATACTGACTCATCGACTGTTACATGCAGTTAAAAGTTGGCAAGTGCAGTTCCAGCTAGCAAAAGGAAGGAAGAACATCCAACTGCTGCTCTCTCCTCAAACCCACTGTCTCCACCAACCAGACGTGAGAAGTTCTGTCACAGCTTGCACAAGCAGCTCTGTAATAAAGCCTACATTTCTATAGGTCAAAGCAGGAAAATTTTAGAAGGGATTAACTCCTTTTTTCAAATACTTAATCTAGTCAAATTTTGGTGAGATATTTTATAGGAGGATCCCCACAAGCAAGAGTCTGCAATAATCACTTTCAGTTTCAACAATGGGTATTAAAGAAAGAGCTAACCATCAAATGATTAGCTGCACATAGAAAGATGAGAAACATCAGTTCATGATATGCAGAACAAACATTGCTTTTCCATTATGTTTTTAAAATAATGTCAACAACAAGCACAGAGACAGATAGGCAATTAAAAAAGCATACATATTTATAAAAAAATAAATAAAAATTACCACAGAACTGAGGTCACTCTAATGGGAAAATAAAAAAAGAACACATTAGAGAAATTAGGGTTAAATGTTAAAGAAAAAGGAGGCTAACTTTCAAATAAAATGCATTTCTGCATTTTTTTGCACCATCTAAACAAGATAGCATTAGTAAGACAGAAACATAAATAAAAATGGATGCAAACAAAGATGACAACTACATTTCTAATAAGTTACAGCTAGTATGGTTACACTAGGTTTGCTTCAGAACAACTCCAAAGTAGAGCCTAAGGCACACAAGTCACAGATAAGATATGGTAGAACTGGTCCCCCCCAAAAAAAAGTTAGTTTTTGAGTAAATTTAAAATTTGCCCTGAATTTAAATCCATGCAATGTGTTGTATATGAAATGGAAAAACAGTCCTTGTCATTTTACAGATAATTTGAAGCATCTGCATACATAGTGTCTCAAAATAACAATAATGTGGTAAAGTATTGTAGCAAAGCTACAATACAGCAGCTTGTGACAAAATCTGGCAAAACTTAATCAGGAAAAACTCTTTTTTGAATATCCATCATTCCAGGAACCCAACGTTAATTGCAAACTTTGTTTCCTTAAGAGTCTGCGTATTTGTCTCCCTGTGCACACCTGCAGGAACGGAACCTTTTACAGAGCATTGTCCAAGGCACACCAAAGTCAGTGGGAGACTTTCTATAGCCTGGGGCAGGTAATTCAGTCTCGGGACTGCAGCAGGTTAGGGCGACAGGGCATGTGTTCTATGCATGAATTTCAGTGATCAACTTGATTTGGATGCTACTGCAATATGAGCAACAAGCAAGAAAATTAAGGTTCAGCGTCATTCCTTGTAGAAAAAAAAAGAAGTTATTAATTATAATTTCTAGTAAAAAATAATTTTAGTGGCAGAATTTATGAACAGATAGCATCACAGCTGTAATATTAATAGTAACAGTTGAACTGGTTAGTCAACCTTTAAAAGATCTTTAGTTAACAGACACATACAATTTTTTTTTCCTCCCCTGCTCCCAAGGATAACAGTCTTTCATAATATTCAGGATGAAAGTCCTGGTGCTTTGACAACAATATAGCATCACATACAACATATAATCAAAGACTTATTTCTAGGATTTTAAATTTTGACTTCTGTGGTCATAACACAGAGCAGCACTTTATATGCTTTCAGAAATTAAATCTGAATGGTACTGTATCAGTTCAGTAGAGAAATGAAAGTTGCTTAGTTATTAACATCCAAATTATTTCAAAAAGTATTTTTCAATTATACGGATCCTGTGGTAACAGCAGTTACATACATTTCTGTTCAGAAAGAACAAAAGGCACTAAAGCAACCTTTTATAAAACCTTTATGGGGTGCTGGGAGGAGAAGCCCAAACAAACAAACAAGCAAAAAAAAAAACCAAACTCAAATACCAGCTCAGACGCCAAAGCTTCTCATAGATCTTTATCATGAGAAATTGGTGGCTAATTGAGGAATGGAATTTAAGTCTCCTATCAAGGCCAGTCAGTAAAACAATTCTGTTAGAAAAGAATCTTTTTGACCTGTGCCACAAGTTCACTGAAAATTTATCTTAAAGAGCTTTTTATTTCCATTCATTATTAAGTGTTCCAGCATAAAGCACAATTAACACATGAAGTAGAGAGAGACAGCAACATTTACTTTATCTGTCCCTCTTTCTCCTACCACATATTTTATCTCTGAAACAGTAATATAATCCACACACAAAATGGAGCTTTATTTTGTTCACATAGGAATTACCTAGTTTCTTTGGATTATATTTGTTCTTGCAGCACAGCAGGAGATGTTTCCAGACATTCCCGTTTACAGATAACACCAGTTCTATTAAAGCACTCAACCAGTGTTATGTGCTTAGGCCCTGACGCTACCTGAGTATCTCACACCTGTCAACCTAAGCATTGAAGCCTCTGGCCTAGATGTATGTACCAAGGTATTTTTAGGCAAATGTTTTTCTCTTTTCCTCTCTACTACGGTATTTAAATAATTTACGACCTATGCCTTGATTTATCCTCCCTCTAAATAAATTACATCCTATAAGGTCTCATAATTTACATGCTATTCATTCACAGTGGAGAGAAAATCTTGACATCTTGCATCTGGAATCCACATTTGTAGAGCAGAAATTCCTATCTGAAATTTCTCCTTTGTTTTCTCTATTGATACTGTCAGGAAGGGAAAGAAATATCCCTGTTATACCTCTATAGCCATAATCTTGCATGATCAACCCCAGGTATGACTATGACAGAAAGAATCCAGAACAATAGTTCTGGAGGCTTTCTGCTTTTCTAAATCCAAGCTCATAGCACATATATGTGCTTAATTAAGAACAAACAGAACAGCAAAATATTTTCCACCTAGCTTAAGACAAGTTATTTTAAAAATTATCAAAATTCCATATATTTTCTTCTCCTCTCACTGACACTTTGGTCTTTTTTCTTCTATTATTCACTGGAACATAAACCACCTAAAACTTCATTTTAAACTGTATTAAGATGCTCTTTGAATTTAATCTAACAATCTAATGTGAAGTAATAAACCCAGCACACCAAAGCAAGCCCAAATACACACAGCTCTCACTTACCTCAGCATTGTAGAATTTGGTTTTCACATCTAGTGGCTTAAGGACCTGAATGAAAAGGGAAAAAAAAAAAAAAACAAAAAACAACAGATTCACAACTGGTTTCAGCATAAACTATAGATAATATTTTTAGTAAAGTATTTTATTTCTTATCTTGCACAGAACATATGCACTTCTTCTAATTTGCACACTTGACTGCCTTGCTACTAAGCTGTTTTCTCAGACTGAAACCAAATACTTCTCCACGTGAGCACTGGCCTCTTACAAAACCAGACAAATTCAGTGCACTAAACCCATCTATGGTTTTAAAATAGTGTTACATCCATCTCGTATCCTGAAGTGGTCTGCATTTGCTTTCAAGAAAGACCAAGAACCATGTAATATCTGCACATCCTTCAGTGTTCTACAGCAAAAGTTGCTGAGGGTTTCTCTAAAAATAAATGAAATAGAGAACTATTCATGTGATGATTAGCTTAAGCAACAAAGCATTATCTAGGCTTTGCTTCCTTCTTGAAAATGCAACTGTTGCAAGAAATAAAAAAGCAAACAAATCATTTTAATGACATGACATTAAATCAGCAAGAGAAAGCTATTTGATGATATAAAATGTGATAAGTATTGGTTCTTAAGTGCTTGAATTTTGTGCATAAACCCTCTAGTTAACACATTCAAATATGAAATGGATATACACTGATGTAACCAAAGGAAATAACCTTCTAATATACTTGTAAGGAAACAAATTTAAATTATCTTGCTGAAGATATTTATTTCTCTTTACACAAGGAAGCTTTCTTTTATCCTGAGAGACCCATAAAGCTCCAAGTTGTGACCATGAAGAATTCAAGATTAAAAAAGTAGTCCTCAGAGATTATTGCATTGTAACAGGCATAATGTTCAAATCTTTCAAGTAATCTTAACTGTCTCTCTCTATTTAGAAAAAAGGTAAAAATTTTAATTCAAGTGTTTGTTGGTTGTTTTTTTTCTATGAAATACTTTGCTTCAGTGATCTTATTAATTTCACTAAATTCTTGTTTGTTCTCAGATTTTCTAGCTGGTGCCTCCATGTCAAATTAAAAAAATAACAATCAAAATTGCTCAGAGAAGCATTATGACTCATAATGAATTGAATACTCATAGAATGGTGTTGAAGTATATATATTAGTGACACGGTTTAGCAGAAGACTTGGCAGTACTGCACTAATGGTGATAATCTTAAAGATCTTTCCAACCTAAGCTATTTGATGATTCTGAGTACTTTTCGAGAAGCTCTTATGCTTCCTTCTTTGAAAGGAGAGATTCAAATCTGAATAGCTTGCCTTAGCTGCCAGGCTAAAGCTGCCTGTGTCAGATTCAGTTAAAAAACACAGAAATTACAATATGCACGTAGACCTCTGAAAAGCATCCAGAAATAAGTTTCCATATCAAGTAAAGGAGGCAAATTGACATCTTGAACAAGGCTCTAGCAAGGACAAGTTAAGGAAGGGAGAGCAGATGAAAACCAGATCCCTGCATAGACATACATTATTGATCAGAGAAAGCCTATAGGGAAGAGCAGGAGAGAATACTGAACTCCTCGGTGAAAAAGAGTGGAGAAATTGCAAGGGAAACAGTTTCACAAGGAGAGCACGACATCACACACAAGAATGAAGATCATCTTCAGTAAAGATGAAGAAATAGGGCAGAACTTGGCGTTCGGAGAAGAGTGTAGCGTGAAAATTTATATGCAAAGATTTTCCTTAGGATTGCCTGGAAAACACCTGTGACTAATCAATACCTGCCCTTTCAAGGCGCCCAAGTACAAACAGAAACAGCACTTGGGTGCTCCTTGCATGGCATAGCAATTCAGCCTTCTAAAGACCGGAGTGCTTTTTTTCTGAAGCATATAGGTAGAATACTAGAAAAGAGCAAAATGAAATCACCTGCAACTTGTGAAATATTTGGGTCTCTATTACATAATGTGCCTGTATTAACAGATGTAATGGATAACCTGTAGTTTGTTAATCAAACTTTGATTGTTTATTTGTTTTCTTTTAATTGTTTTTCTTGCTTGCTTTGAAACTCATTTTTCCTGCTTAAAGATTAACCAATAGAACTTGCTGTAAGAGCAGTCTGTTCGAAATCGCATGCTTGCTTGCTTTGAACATACAGCTATTCTGTGTTGTAAACAATGAAAATAGGGGGAAGAATTGGGGTTAGGTTGGGTAATCATGTGTGTAATGAAACAATCACCAAGAATGATACAACCCCCTCCTTCAAGACCACTGGAAGGCAGAAAGGACCCCCTAGCAACAGCTGGCGCAGCCGCAGAAGGAAGAAAGAGATACGTTACACCGGAAGAAGAAGAGCATATAATGAGAGACTTGGGGGGGTTGTTGCGCGCCGTTGGTGGAGTGAGGAAACTCCCCGGCCGCACAGCGCTGTTTTACTTATTGCTGCTTGCTTAATAAAATTACTAAATTAATATTGGCGTGGTCTCACTAATAAAATATAACAACAGATGCTCTGTGAGAGCATCTAAAAATGTAATCAGTAAAGTATTTTGCCTCATCCTCCACCCTATGGGAAAGAGACCACAATTATCCAAGTCTCAGCATATTTCTCTAAAAAATAAACATCCATTAAATACCCAGCTAAATCAGACCCTTTCCTGCCAGTAATTTCCTGCCTTCCTCAGTTACTCTAATTAATCTCAAGTCTTGAAATTTGTGCAGTGAAACAAAAGTTTTCAACGCTATCAATTACTTCTGTGGATATTTGTCAGATATAACACATTAGACTTCTTTTGCAGTTTCCTTTAAAAAACAAATTACTAAGTTCCAATTTGAAAAAGTTTACACATACTAAAAATACATTTTTTGCAATCTAAACTCAACCGTTAGATGGGTCAAAGTCAGAATGAACAATACTTGTTTTGTTTAAAAATAATCTTAAATCTGCCTGCTACAAAAAGGTTTTTTTAAAAGAGTAGATTTTTTCTCAGTAAATGAATAAAAAATGGTAAGATATTACTTCTGAAACACTTAACCACATAGTAATTAGAAGCCATCAGTTCATGTCAAGTTTTAAGTGATTTTTTTTTTTTTATCAGTGTCATGGTTACAGGGGCTGGGACCAGTTTATCCTTATGTGGGTAGAACCCAAACCTTGGTCT
>NW_008630818.1:0-8735 GCF_000691845.1 Merops nubicus | reverse complement strand
CTGTGTATTCTATACCCTCTATGTCAGTGCTCATGGGCTGTTAAGAAAATCATGGGTAGCAGCTGCCCAGAACAGACCTCACACCCCAGGCTATAACAGATAAGGAAAGAGGTCAGGGAGATGTTAACACCTTCCCACCCAGCAGGAGGAGTCCTCCCTGTTAATGGGCCCATCCATGCCTCGCCCCATGGCTCATACAGAGCTCCCCTCAGGAGCTATTTCTGTTTAATGGACCATCAAGGACCCACTGCATGACTCATAGACTGATATCAACCCGTTGTGAGATGCTCCACCCAGGGGGAGGAGCCAAGTGCTCCCACCTGGATATAAACTGGGGTTCAGGACAGCACAGGAGGCCTTACCCACTGGATTTCCAGAGGACAAGAGCTATCAGATCTTTTCTACAAGACCACTGCTTCATCTGGACTGCTACCACCACCCTAACTACAGAGTATCAGGTTGTATTCTGACTCTGTCTGTGGTTTTCTTTTGTATTATTGCATTTATTTTATTTTCTTCCTATTAAATTGTATTTCTGACTTGGAGCCTCTCACTGGTTTGTTTTCAAATCATTACAATCAGTTCACTTTTAAAAGTCAAACAAAATTTTAATATGTAAGAGTGCTTTTGAAATATCAGATGTTTTAAAACTGGTTTTCCAGATTCACCCACTTACTAAAAATAGAGTATAATAATTCACACAATACCTGAAATTTGAAGAACTTTCTGAAGTACATCTTCTCTCCTGTCTGTGTAGTATAACTTACTGCACAAACTAATCTGAAAGAAACAATTTTTTTAAAAAATAATTTTGAATTAAATTTTCTTCCTATATCAAAGTAGCAACAGAAGAGCATGCACATGCTGCAGTTTCACTTAAACTTATTTAATCATAGAAATGTTTCAAATCTTACATATGTGTTCCTATCTCCTTTACTTCATGATGGATCACATCATCAATGCAACAGTCAGGCTTAAGTTCTGCCACTGCAGCACTAGAAGCTGAAAGGTTCAAGCGCTGAGAACTTGTCTGAAGATCAGCCTGGGGAGAGAAAAAGCATTGTTTAGAACTGCAGCTGCCTAAAGCAGTCTGAAGTAAAATAACTTTTGTTACTTGGTGAAACCTAGAACTCTGTATTCTGCATCTTACATACTTTTACACAAAAAACTAAGATATGTTGGGATGATGAGGCACTTGTCCAAGCTAAAGAGAAGTTTTAAAATATATAAAAACACTCAAACCCTTTAACATGCAGCTTATAAAATCTCCATTCACGTTTTACACTGAATTCCACAATGAATTCTGGAATTTCTATTCTCAGTGTATTATTTGTTCAGCAGAAAATGTAAAAAAAAAAAAGGCACTAGAAAAGATCTCTCTCAAAATAGAAGCAAAATATGAGTTAATGCGTGCTTTACAGGAACTTGTTTTCATGATTTCATTGAAAGTGCAAGTAAGTGAATATAAAGTCAATTTTTTTAGCTGTGGAAGTTTGCTACATCGATTTTCCAGACAAACTTTATTACACAACAATTTTTGGGATACAACCTTAATTTTTTACTTTAATCTTTACATATTTCTGTCATCATTTCTATTTTTATGTTTTATTGTTTCCAGGCACATTTTCTGTATTTGAAAAAGTGACAGGTATTTCCTGAGGCTTATGTATTACCATTAAACTCACAGGATACTGTCAGAAAACATACTGGATTTTTAAAAAAAAAAAAAAAAAAAAGAAATAGAGTGAGTCCATTTATCTTCACATACCTTCACCAGTATATCCTTGACAACTTGGTTACTATCATTGTGTACACTAATGTAACTGGAAAAGGTCTCTCCCAGAAATATATTTCTGTGTTTGAAAAGAAGTTCAATACCAGTTATTTAAAAATATACAGAACATATCACTGATATCTTTAATTTCTAACTAAAATATCTATACACACACATGTTTGCCAGATCAAATCATAAGTATGAAATCACAAGAATATGAGAAGGTGGCTTACAATTCCCACAAAAATCAATGTATTAAACTGTTAGCATAAGATGTGCTTTATAGTAGTGTATTAGGTTAGAAATTCACCTACAGCTGCAAATTTCTGTCAACTTTCAACCCTTATTATATTCAGACAGCCTACTGACAAGGAAAATCAGGCAGCACACATTTATATATTATGTGACATTCTAAAGAATCCACGACTACTTTTAAAACAATTTAACATCTCATTGCATATCAATGATGTTCAAAAAGAAAAGTAATACACGCATTATTGTTAAGTGAATCCTAAACCTTGCACGTTATAGGTACAATAAATCATTCTTACCCAAAATTCTGAGGCAAAGTCAGCATTTCTCCCAGCATCAAAGTTTCCGCTCCCTTTACAGTAGAAGGATCATCTTTCATGAGCTGGTCAAACAGATTACCTGTAGAAATATCAAATTGCTAGTATCCAGACATTTGCTAAGTCTAAAAGTTTGTAACAAGTTTGCAACATCATTACCAAGCTTTCAAAACTATAGGTCAAGAGTTGCAGAGTGCACCTTGGTATCTTCCTATAGCCATACCAAACATAAAATATGTTGCTGTTTCAGACAACCATCTAGGGAAGTCCTAAAACTTCTCTGACATTTAAGTCTGATTTGCTCATATTGTTTAAACATGGTACCACACACATAACAGTCAGTAGAAAAGATATACCTGGCAAATCTCTTTCTTCACAAGTCACTGGAACATTAGTGAATAAGGTAGGTTTGGTTAGCCTCATCACTGCAATAAAAATCAGAAAATAAACCGTACGTAAATTAAAAAAGGTATTTCTTTGGGGTTTTTTTAAGTATGATTTTGTTTAGCTCTCTTTCCACCAAAAAGCCCCACAACCATCAGATCTCAACCTGAAAAAGTATAACACCTTTTGGGTCACCTGCCCTTTCTCAATATAACAAAATTTCTGCCACTCCGAGATCCCCGTGCAACGATGACACCATTGCTCCATTCTGCTTTACAGGCTTCAGGAAAGGTGTACTAGCTGGGTTTTGTTGTTGTTTTGGTTTTTTTTTTGTTTTGTTTTGTTTTTGTTGTTGTTTTTTTTTTTGTGTTTTGGTTTGTGGTTTGGTTTTGTTTTGTTTTGTTTTTTTTTTTTGTGGATTCTTCTAGGCTAAGTGCCTGTTCCATGATCCTGGTTGCTCTAGGATGGGACATGCCAACTAGTATCAACCCTTGCAAACGCCACCAGGCTATGAAGAACCACACAACCACACTTACACTCTCATCTCCAACTTAAATGCAAGATCAAGTTACAAGTCCAAAAGCTTACATTATTTATACAACTGTTTCTTCTTTAATCACAAACTTTGAACTCAAACCAAACCAGCAAAAACATCACAAAAAACTCAAGCACACACGAACCCCCTACTTTACTGCTACTGACAAAATGAAAGCCATTGAGGTCTTGCTACTAAAAAAATTGTACTTCAACAAAGTGGTATTTTCAAAGGCTACTTTAACTCAGAATGCTCAAAATTAACTTTTATTTGCATTACAGATTTAAAATGTTGCTTCTTGAAAGAATTCCTTCCTATTCATATCACCCAACGGCCCTAATCTTGCATATAGCTTCTCATGAAAGCACTCACATGGAACAAAAGTTGACCATTTATAACCTTAAGTGTTGATTTGAATAGGTAGAAATTACCAATTTGTTTTCTTGGAAACTTAAACATAACATAATATCATTTCTGAAGACCAGAACTGAAAAATAAAATAAAAGGATTTCTCTGGACTGCAAGAATGATGAATCAACATCCTTGCATTGACATGTGTATTGTGCTTTTATGTTTATCATAGTTTAGTACATCTTGAATGTCTGGTCAGCATTCACTATTTCCAGTTTTATAAAATATTAAGTTATTTCAATATACATTTGGGTGTAGTGGGCTGTATTAATTCAGAAGAACTTAAAATACCATACAGCAGACTTATGAAAGTTAGCACCGACATATACTAAACTCAGTTTTCACATTCTATAAAAAAGGTAATACATTCTTTTTGTTATTGTGAAAAGCTGAGAAACATGACCTCTGAATACTTAGAGCCACGAGTTAAATAAAAAGCCCTCAAATATATAAAACAGAATAAATGAAGAACCAGATTAAAAACTGAAAAAGAAAAAAAAAAAGCAAATATTGATTAATACATGCATGCGAACTAAGCATTTCTGGAATATTTTAAAACTAAAGTCTGGATTTCAGCTTGGACATTGGTGCTACCCAAGACTGTAATAATTCTGCAAAGAAGCCACATGTGGTGTTCACTGGTTACAAGACAGTTACCCAGCCAAGGTCCTCACAGCTAGCTATGAATGTATCAGTATGCACATGAATGCCAACCTAAAGCAGCAGAAAGCTGACAGCTGCCACTGAGCAGTGACATCAGTCTCTTTCTGATTAGCAAGATGTTTGTGAATCTCTTTTGTTGGTACATTAAATATAGTGGGACTGCACTATCAGCAATTACCTAATTTTATTCAAATCCACGGTGAGCCTGTGTAACCTACTACTTGCTGTTTGTTTCTAAAGAACAGCTACAGATCAAGTTTAGTTGTGTTTAGGATAATAAATAAATAAATAGATCATGGAATGAAGTGAAAAAAAATAAAGATATACATATTATCATATTAAATAGGATTAGTAAAACAATATTAGAGAATATTGTGTCTTTGCAGGACAACCTTTCATCTTTTTTCTCCTAGGTGATAATATTAAATGTCACAAACATCCCAAATGTCAATATAAGACTGCCCTAACCTTCAAAGTCTAGAAGTACATGTCAATGACCCAAACTGAGCAATATCCTTAACTTTAAACTACAAAAAGATATTTAAACCCTACAATTAATTACTCCAACACAAGTTCGTCATCAAAAGAAAAAAATTAAGAGTATGAGGTGATTTTATTTAGTTTTTACACAGAAGGATTTCTGTTATGTTTATGTGCACTTCTGTGTAATCAGTGTTAATGATAACCTAACAATCTATAAATACCATTCACTCATTTTCCCCCTTTTCCAGATGACACAGACGTTGACCTCCAGCTACAGCAAAATTATCTGGAGTTAGCAATAAACATATTACCCTTGCAGTCATATCAATCCCAGTTTAACTGAGCCTCCAGAGACTGAATTGAGCAGGGACAGCATGACATTGAAACACTATTTTTTCAGGTGACAAAAAATCATGCTGAACTCAGCCTCGTATTGCCATAAGAACAACTCAAATCCTCAGAGACCTTTACCTTCCATAATGACAAGAGGTTTACAGACAGAAGTCTGATTCTTTGATTCCCTGACTTGTAGCTAGAAGTTAGCGCTTTCTTGTTCCACAATATAATTAGAGAAAAAAGACCAGAAACATCAGGGGTAAAAAAAAACAAAACCAAAAATCTTACTGCCAAAGTCATAAGCCAGCAAATGCTGTTTCCAGCACAGAAGTCCCACTGAAGCTTTCATTAATATCTCTGGGGAAGTATGGATAACGTTACCAGGACAGCGTATACATGCAACAGAAAGTTTGTATTTCATATGAAGGCCATACCATTATTAAAAAAAAACCACCCACATGCACTTTTCAGGAAATACTCAGATCTTTAAAGTCTCAGTGAGAAAAGTAATTACAGATCCTTATGGCCATTATAACAACTCAAAAATATTTTTCCTTTTTCTAATTTCAAAGAAGCACAGTGAGGATGTACTCTGCTCAATTGAAAGCACAAGTTTTATTATGTGACACAGCTTGCTATAATAGTCTAGAATTCTTTTTTTTTTGTTAGACCACAGCAGAGAAGAGACACAAAGCGCAGTACTAAGCCAAAGAGAAACTTGTTAATCTTAAGAGAACCATTCATAAGTCTCCTTGTATAACAAAGTTAGATAAATCTACTATTGCAACTAAGCTGCACCAAATGTTAGTTTTCTGCTCATTAATTCATCAGTTGTTCTAAATTAGTATATTCTAAGCTGCTTAAGAACTGACATTTTATTATTAAAATCTATCTTAAAATTACAAACTAAATATAATTCCAAATTTATGTACAAGCAAATTCATTTTATCAGTAAGGCTTAGCTTTTCCCTAAGAATATTTCTAACATATTCACAGTACACTATATCACAGAAAATCCATATCTCTCCCACAGATCTCTGGATAGTAGCATTGCAAGATGGCAATTCATTCTGCTTGATGAGTCTATTTAATTTTATCCAGATGTCCTCCAAATTCTGATTATTACAAACAGACTGTTCAATTGTCCACTTTGCTCTATAAAATGGATGCAGTTTTAGCCTTTCCAAATTCTTTTGCAGTTCTTGAGATAAAGGAAGAATCTTTTCTTTAAGCTTAGGGCTAGGGAGAGAGACACTCCAAGACCTTTTCAATTTTTGTTTTCCATTAGGTGGTGGTTCTCCTTGATTCTCCAAGTTAATTGGTCTGTGAACAGTCTGTGCTTGGATTAAAGTCTGTCCATGTTTCACATTGGCCTGAAACTCAGGGAGATTTTTTGTGCAGTCATAATCAGGAGATCCTGTAACGCATTCAGAAGGTGCAGAAAGTTGTTTCAATTCTTCCACTTCCTCACAAGAAATAACAGGTGGCCACTTTTTCGGTTTGAGTGGAAGTCTGTATAAATCATTCGGAAACCAGGGTGTAAATCTTGGTGACTGACGAGTGGGAAAATCCTCCACTGCAGCTTCTGCAAACTTCCGCAGTTTTATTAGATCTCTCTTAGGCAGTCGATAATGCAAGACCATTTCCATGCTTGGGCAGTAGGAATCTGGCTACTCTTAAGAAAAGGATCCGTCTCTTCATTAGGATTTTCAAATCTAGACCAAAACATCTTATTTACAAGAATTTCCTTGCCCCATTCTGCAAAGATCAGTGGAAAACAGGACCTAAAGCAGAATTATCATAAAAAAATAAAACACTACCATGTTAATAAAAACATTGTTAGGATATTTTATTTAAAAGCAGCATATAGGAAAAAATAAGCAAGATATAAATAAGAACATTCTACTTTATCCAGGCTGAACATTAGCTACCATATTCCATGAGGACAAGTGTGAATCAGTACAGGGAGCATTGTCTGTACGCACACAGCTCACTCAACAGTGCCCCTCCCGAGATTCTTTACTGTCACCATCTCATATTTGCCACCTCTCTATCATTATTCTTACTATATTGTTGGGGTACGTATTAAAAAAACTTACAATTACTACTACCTATTTTCTCAAATTTACCAGACAAATATATATATATATATATTTAAAAGAGCATTTCTCTCCTACACCTCAACTTTTTAAGCCAGGGCATATAAAGCAACTGGAAAACACGTGTTACAAAAACCCCTCCTGAAATAGTACTGGCCAATATAGCTAGTTTTAAAGTCACAGGTTAAAAGGGAAGTGCTCTAGGCAAATTAAAGCTGTCTGCTTCGGTTTTGAATCAGAACTACACTTTTAATTTTAGTCTCAGAGGTTCTGAGTGATACCTGCAGGCATCCTTTCAGTTCTTAACTGAAGAACCTGATAATTCCTTCATTTATTAGACTTTCAGAATAACTAAGACTCATTAAGTCCTTGGAGACTTCACACTTTCATACAGCACTGCTTTCTTTCACATAAAGATTATATTAAAGGCAGAAGGGGAGACCTATGAATGTTACTATGAAACACAACACGCACTCTCTTGCTCTCCTTTCCCCCTGTCCCTCACAAGCTCGCAATAATCTCAGGTTCAATGCCAGAGTTCAACAATATAGAATTATATTAAACTCTAAAACAGCTTAATCCTTACACTATTTAAAGATCTTGTTTAAAATAGTCACAACATAAAGAAACCCTAATACTTTTCTTACTTTTTTATCCAATTCTACATCCTGGACACTGGACCAAATTCAACACAAGCCCAAGGGCAGTACTGGTTTCTTATAAAAGCAAAATGATCCATCATGAAACATCTTGCTTTGCATTAACTACTATCAAAACATATTTTTAATGTCAGATTATGATGTTCCGTGTTCTCAGGTTTTTGGCTTTATTTTGTGTGTGTACATGTATGAAAAAGGGCTCGTTGAATTATGGTTACAGACTTACCCTGTAGGCTTACCCTGACACGGAGACACCATTAAAAACACTCTCCAGGAGTGCCGCAAAACTATTAAGTGGGCAGAAAACAGGCTCTGAAATTATCTACACACCTGCACTACTTTATCTATCTGGGCAAGCTCACTGATTCAGCATGTTTGCAGAATTGAGATATTAACCAACCAATTACTCTTACTTAACTATCAGCATTCATTTTATGAACAAGCATAGTTAGAAAAAAAAAAAAAGCAAATATTATGTCTGTTGGCTGAAGTGAGGTGAATATAGATTCAGGCTTTTTAGTGTTTCAGTTGCTGACCTGCAGATACCCAGCTGTCAGTAGAAATTATCAAACTCTTTACACGACCCTTTGGACGTAGATATTAATTCTGCAGAGTATGTGAAGGTCATACACGGGTTTTATTTTCACTATTTGTGATTCTCGAGTCAAAGATATAAGCCCAGCAGTTGTGCATTAAGCATAAGGTTAAAGGAGCAAAAACCAACCAAAAAAAAGAGAGAGCAGGGAGCTGGAAAAGAAATTAAAGAAAATGCTTTCTTGTAAGTACAGAAAGCCCTGTGCAAAACGCAAGTACATCGAACGG
>NW_008630817.1:1631-10548 GCF_000691845.1 Merops nubicus | reverse complement strand
CAAAGAACTCCCAACCCTACAGCAAGAGCCGCTTCTCCTTTAAGGTATTGCATTAATTTATTTTTATTCCTTTAAAAAGAAAGGAAATCCAAATACCTGATGGCTACAGACAGGTCAGTGCCAGCAATGTTTGTACTGCAGAAGGGAAGCTCTGTCTTGGACAGCTTGCATAGATAGCAGCACTTCCTCCAGGGTGGTTGCACGTACTAAGGTGACTAATGATCCAGCCGATCTGTGCCCGTGAAGAATTCTGAAGTATTAGCAGTACTTAACATTTGACCAGTGCCATCCTGGTCCACGTAGTATGTTTAGCCTTAAGACAACACTACTTCAAAAAGAGCAAGTTATTCACAGTTCACAGAATTGGAAAAATAAAAGGAATGAACTGTAATCAGAGGTAATGGAACTGCCTTGCTGCTGCGGTTGCTCTGCATGCTCCCCTAGGACTCCCTTCACATCATCATCACTTTGGTGAAGCCTTACACAGTAAATGTGCTCAGACCTTTCTTTTCAACTCCAGTGTCCTGCTGCCAAAGGCAGGTCGTGTGTTATCACCCCTGGGGAGGGCAAGTGAGTTAAGGAAGGGATTGTTTCAAAGTCTCGACAGCCAAATAGATGCTGTGAGAGATTGATATTTACCCCCTTGGTAACAGAAGGCCTAGAGAATAATTATTGAAAGGCATTTTTTCTACACTGCAAACGTACAGGAATACATTCACACAGATCTTGCTGTAGAGGACCAGACAAGCCCAACACACAAGCACCATCCGTACACAAAACTGCCCAAGTCCCCTAACTGGTCCCTGTTACACATTTTACAGAATACTGTACACTTGGCTGCAGACAAGGAGAAAAAAAAAAACAAACCCCACGACATACATAAGCTGACCAAATCACACAGACACACAAAAACTGTCACCTTTCTGCAGGCTTTTCTTAGGTCCTTGGTCGTGCCCATTCCAGAAGCTGTGCTCCCTGTGTGGAGTCATCTCAAACCCAAGAGACTGCACCCGGCTGCTTCCAAACAGTAGAGTTAAAAATAAATCCATTACATCTGTTGGGATGGATGTCCTAAATAACTGACTCCGTTTTCTTCAGCAGAAGCACTTGAGCTACATGGATTAGCTCATGCAGATGAATCCAGGATGAGGTTTAAGACGTTCTTCACAAGCCACAGCGACTGCCAGAGGTGCTTAAGCAGACAGCTCCCTGCAGAGTTTGCTGTGGCCTGAAATCCTCTTTCCAGGCACCTCTAAGACAAGAGTTCTCAGCTCAGGAAACGCTACATATGCTGCTGGCTTTTTGGTCCTTCTGCTCCTGTCGTTTCTGAAGTTCCCTCGTGATCCGCCTCTTTATTCCCATTAAATAGAGCTCTCTGTCAAACTGCCCTGCAGCCAGTGGAATGCTGCAATGGGAACAAAAGCCATTACCTCAGGGCACAAACACATCCTTGTTTGCCCAACACTAACCAACCAGGGCCACAAAACTAATTTTCACTGTCTTAAGGCATTTCAGTGGGAGAACACAGGTAAAACAAAGTTGTTCTGCCACAGCAACAAGTCGAGGTTTCTCTCAATACATTTCAATGAGGAAAATCTTGGCTGTAAAAGGCAAATGTGCTCCCAATTTAAGCACAAACTTGGCTGCATTCCTGAAAGGGATGCATAGAGGACATTCCTTATGATGCTACACCAAAAAAACATTCATCTGAACAGCTAAACTGGCTGATGGGTAACTTGGTGTATTCACTGGGATGGGTCATGCACAGCAGCTCTCACCTTGGTCTGTGCTAGTGACCAGCAGGACACCCCAGCAGCCCAGCTCCACAGACTTGGCAATACTTCCATTTAATAGGTATTTAATACCCACAAACAAACAAACAAATCTCTATTCTAATTGCACTGCTGATCAAGTGCTTCAAGAAATCACCATTTTCTGGATACTTGGGTCTTGAAATCCCCGAGCATGCTACTCACAGAAAAGAGACTAAGTTCCAGTGACTTAACCCAATCTTCTAAGGAGTTCTACTAGCACAACAGCCCACAGGGAGACACTGAGACCCTGGAGGATCTCAGAACACTGCACTGACATACAGCTGGGGTGGGATAACAGCTAAAGAGGAACAGCAGAGGGAAGCTGTCCACACTGATGGGAAGAACAGATTGCTGCATCTCAGATAAAACACAGCTCTACAGTTAATTGCAATGGACTCTGTTTATCTCCCTCAGGAGGATTAAGGGACCTGGCACCAGGGATTTTGGATGTCAGTGTGAGGTTTAAGTGCTCTTACTGTTCTGAGCAGTGAGAGCATGTACTGAGTTTAAAACAAACAGGCTGCAGAGAGCTCCATGGGATAAACCATATCAGGGGCTCTCCTGAGAGGACAGGCTCCGAACAGGAGCACATCCTCAGGATCACTGGAGCCCTGTGCAATGAGACAGAGTGGCACAAGGAGGTACTAACTTGTCTCTGCCAGGCCTCACTCTCACACGAAACAAGGCAAACACAGGCCGATGGTCTGAGGTCCTGATCACGGGGCACGAGGAGTACTTGACAGCCTGGATGTCGTCCTTGTAGCGACTGCGGAACACCACTCGGTCCTGGGGGCAGAGAGAGGGACACCCACAGTAACTCCCACCCTGGAAAGAAGCACCAGCTCAAGAGAGACCAACCCCTTCATTCATCACACTCCACTCAGTGACACGAGGTGTCTGGGAGAGGGAAACACTCAGGAAGCCTGTGAGTCTGATCCCAGCCACGGCTCTGCGGCCAGCTGTGAGCACAGGGGAGAAGAGACTGAACAGGAGTGTAAGGCAGGGAAAATACCATCAGCAGCCTGTGCCAAGCTCTCCCTCTGCACACAGATTCAACCATCCTTTCTTCCAAACCAGTTCCACACACCCTGTTGCCCTGAAGCAACAAATCTCAGCGTGACTGTACCACATGCAGACCAACTGTGGCAAGGCAGCTCGTTCCTGCTGCTGACAATCTGCTTTTGGAGGCAGGCATGAGGCTGAGCAGCACTTCTGAGCACGCTGCTCTGAAGCCATCCCTTACCGTGTAGGAAGGAGTCCTCTGCTTGGAGGTGGTGTCATAGCTGTCCTTTCCTATGTCAAACTTGTAGGAGGGACGGAAATGAATGTCAGCCTCTTGGAATCCTTTGAAAATAGACCCTGGAAGGGAAGCAGAGAAGCTCAGGTCCTTCCCAAGAACCTGGCACACTTTCTGCACTTATTCAACAGTGCTTAACTAATGCTGGCTAGAAACAACAGCTGTGTACATACATGGCTAGAAAAAAAACACGCTTGGGATCCAGGAAGGGAGCTCAAGCTCCTACCTAGTGAGGATAAAAGAATAGCCAGTGGTTATTTAAACAAAGAACACTTGGTGCCTTTGCTTCCCCTTCCACTGAAAGCTCCTGATGCAAATTCTAGTTAGTCCTTTCTAGCAAATTAACTAGCAAATTCTAGTTAGTCAAATCCAAATGTCCCAGACACTGTGACAGAATGATGTCCAGTTTAGAAAGGAGTCAGAGGAAACAGAGCAGTAACTGGCTTGGGAGATCACACTGCCTATAGCAAAATGCTGCAGAGAAACATCCCTTGTACAGACTGCCAGTGGATCTGACAACTGCCACCTTCCTTTTTTAGGGAATTTAAGAAGAGAAAGCAGGAAAGGTCTCTAGGAAACAGGGATCTGGCTGTAATTATTTCTGGGCGGAGGTATCTCCAGCAGTCTCTCACCCCTGCTCATCTCACTGGTGAGCTGGTCGTATGCCAGCAGCTTGGACATGTCTGTCTCTGGGTTCTGGTTCAAGATGGAATCCACAGTCTCACGATCCTTATTGAGCCTGAAGTTGAAGTCACCAAACCAGAACACTTCATCAAACCGTGTGGTGACATCACCTGCAAGTGGAAGCCAGAAGTCTCAGTTTAAGGGTAAACATCCTAAAAAGTTCCACAAGCAAACAAAAAAAAAACCCCAACAAAGCACAACTGTTCTTCCCTGAATATCCTTTTGAGGAAAATTAAAGTATATGATGTAGCTACACGCTCATTAAAGTGAAAGTCACTCAGTTCTTTCAAAGTGAGAGCTGTGTGATGCACAGCTCACCAGGAGTGCTGCCAGGTATGTGCAAGGAACAGGCATAAATTCTTTCCTTTTACTACCAAGAGACAGAATACTTGATCATGTTTTCTGCCTGTGACCATCACTGAATGTGGCAATAAAAAGCCAGTAGAAAACAGAACAGAAATCTTTAAAAACAATCACAGAAAACGCTGAAAAGAGACCAAACTATAGGACCTAAAAATTAACACAAAAAACTAATGCAACACTGCAGATAAAGAGGAAACTCATCTTTCTAGAAAAAGAGCTCTTATGTACCTAGACATCATGTTAACAGCACAGCATTAAGAAAGAATAATGGAATTTGGCAGAGAATGCCCAAACCTGTCTATATGCAAACTGAAATAATGTTCCTTTCGCTTTAAGTTTTACAATAATTTCTACTTGTTCTAGAAAACACTTAAAAAGTGAAACGTGTCCATAATATCAATAAAAAAATCATCATGTGAATAATAACCATCCTCAGACAAAAGGCCTGTGGCCTCTTTTTATCCTGACCCAGCAGAGCACAGCCTCACTCACTGGAGCTGGAGCGATAGGGGTTTGTGTCCGGAACGTTCTTGGGAAGTGTCAGGGCTTGGATGGTTTTGTTGTAGTCCAGCTTCCTCTCATTCACCTTGCTGTCCCCAGCTGAAAGACAGAGATCCTGTTACTGCCAACGATGCATCACTCTCATTCAATTACCATTTTTGGTGTGATGGGAGAGTCCAAAGGACATCGGACATTTTCCACTAGGGAAATGTAACACTCTGACCCAGGGAGCACACACACACTGAAAAATAATGACAGAAAATGTGGAAAAAGGGATACAATTTTATACACTTCATTTCTCTTTTTCTAAATGCTGTTCTTTTATAACTTTGCAACCAAAAAAATCTCCTCCTTTATTTTTCTCAGCTCAGCAGCTCTGAGCTTTGAGTTGTCTGTCCTGCTCCTCTATCCCCCTGCTGCTTTTTGCCAAGCACCCCCCTCAATTACAACACTCCTTACACAACTGTAAATGCCTCACATGTAAAGTGGGAGGTGATGAAGAGAAAGGAGGTCCCAAAAAACGTGAAGCAGATCCCCAGAGCTCCCTTGGTTTTGATCTGAGATACGATCCGAGTCGTCACCGTGGCATACTCCACTTCTGGAAGGAGAAAAAGAGGCTGATTCTACCAAACAGCCTCCAGAAACAGTGAGCAGGAAAGTGAGGTGAGGGCCAGCCCTGGAGAAAAGGACATGAGCACACACCTGAGCAGAACCAGATGAGGTCCCTCCTAATGAAGACTGACATGTAGAGCACCCCATGGGCAGCAGAGTAGAGCATGACATAGTGGGGCCCAAGTGTCTCCTGCAGGCGGATCTCCCACTCCCTCCTGCAGGAGAGAACAGCAGCTGGATCATGGGGACAGCACCAGCCAGGAAAGGAAATCAGTGTTGTGAAAATGGAGCAATATTCCTGACAAAGCACATCCAGCCAGTGGAAGCACAACCTCTGCTGCATTGCTGTGGTGAGGGCTGGGCAGTCTGAGCTGCAGCTCCACAGGTGCCATGCAGCGGGCTCTGCGTGGTGGCATCACCACTGCCCTGAGCAGCTCACACACTGGGGAAAAGGATCCCACTGGGAAGATGCCCTAAAAAAGCAAAGCCTGACATGTCCAGAGAGGGGTCACAGCACTGACCTGAGGAACCCCTCTGCTGGGAGGCTGGGCTGGGAGAGTTGGGCTTGGGCAGCCTGGAGAGGAGAAGGTTCCAAGGAGACCTTCTGGTGGCCTTTCAGTGCTTAAAGGGGCCTGTCAGAAAGCTGGGGACAGACTGTTCAGCGGCCTGCTGGGACAGGACAAGGGGTGGAGGTTTTAAACCAGAAGAGGGGAGAGTTAGACTAGAAAGAAGGAAGAAATGTATGACACTGAGGGTGGTGAGCCCCTGTCCCAGGTTGCCAGAGAGGTGGTCACTGCCCCATCCCTGGAACCATCCCAGGTGAGGTTGGGGCTCTGAGCACCCTGCTCTAGCTGCAGGTGTCCCTATCCCTGCAGGGGGTTGGACTAGATAACTTTTGAAGGTCCTGTCTAACCCAAACCATTCTGTGGTTCTGTGAGGCTTCAACCTGCTCTTCTGGGGTTAGTCCATCTCAGACAGACCAAAAATTTGCAGTGAGTTACTCATGATGAGTACGTGGCTGCCAATGCCAACAGCCAGCTCTGACCTAGGGCAAGAAGCCCACAGAAATCAGACAGGAGTTTTGATACTAGCTGCTCTGACAACACGACCAAATTCTGTATTTACAGGGTTTTGTGACATTTCCCTATAAAACTATTTTCCCCTGGTGCTCACGCAATACAATTCAGAGTCATGTTATATGGGTTGTTCACTGAAAATATTACAAATATGATGGAGACTATTTCCAGACTAACTAAACCCAAAGAAATTAACAATAAAAAGAGGATGGTTCATTACATTGTTTTTGCTACCTGTCTGGACAGCCTTCTTGAACCCCAATGACATACATGTCCTGGGCATAGTCAGGATCTGTTGGTAGTAAGAAGTCATCCAGATTCACTGGAAGTTCCTATTATTAAAAAAACAGAGATAAAATAACAATATTAGTTCTGCAAAGATGTACTAGACAAGCACAAGAAAAGCACAAGCTAAGCAACCACGTTCCATAGCACAAGAAAACAACTCAGGCTTCACAAAGAGGTTAAAATTCTCTTTCCCAAAGCCAGGCTTCAACTGCAGTCACTCCAGCAGCAGCCACGTAGGCCAGGCCTGGGATGGTTTTGATTTCCTCTGATTTTTACCAAGCTCAAGTGGTAGCTTTACCACTGCCAAAAGGCCTGTGGAGACTTCTGTGCACACACCTTCTGACCCTGCATGTTCCAGGTGGCCACAAAAATGCCAATATTCCGATCAGGGAAATATCTGCTAAGTTCTTCTGCTCCCAGTAAGGCACCACTGGCCATAAGGCTGCCTTCCAAATAGCTCCTGTGAACACAAGACACATAAAAGGGCATCTAAGGAAGTGACATGACAGTTGGGAGTAATCATTTGTGACACATGAATCTTGAATTAATTGAGAGTGTGTCTTTGCCTCAAGAAAATAGCATTTAATGTTTATTTATCATTCTGCTTGCCTGAAGCTGCTTATGAAGTTCCAGTCCTTACAGAGAGCTCGTGGATCATAGGCAAGAAAACAAAATTATTGTCATAATTCAGCCTTTTCAAAGCCAGGACACGAGTGTGATGGGGAGACTGATGCTGCACAGGTTCTGTGACCAGAAGACTGAAGCCATCCAAAGTCTTCAGTCCCTCTAGTACTTACCACAGGCACAAAATTAAGAGATTGGCTGGATATTTCAGCATTTTGAAGCAACTCAAGTTTAATTAAAACAAGAAAATAGCTCCACCATTCCCAGCATTGTGGTACCACGTTGCTCCTAAGTTGAATGAGGGATTTGAACTCGCATTCCTCCTTCAGTTAAGTTCATCAAATTAGTTTTCAAGTAAATGACTCATTGAGTCTGAGGTCTAAAAGAATATTGCATTCCAAGAGGCTGGGTCTGCCCCACACCACCTGCCTCTCCAAAGAAATGCTGCTTCCAAGAGCAGGGGGGACTGGCAAAAGGGTGCAAGTTGAATAAGCATTTTTAATCTTGCTTAAGCCCTGCAAAGAAGGAGGCCAGCATGATGTCAGCTGAGCAACTCACCATCCACCCAGCTGCCCACCAGACTCCAACAGCTCTGCAGAGGGAAAGGAAAGAAAATCCCTCCTGGCAGCCAGTAACAGTCTTCCTCTGGGGCTTTTTTACCTGCTAGGAACACTGGACTTTATCTCAGAGTTATTTTCCCCTGTACTGCTGTAGACTCCCACTCTTCAGCTCAATAATCAGATTTATCCCCCAAGGTCCTGCAGGCTTGCAACATACAACCTTAGCTGAGCTCCTGGTGTCCTTCAGCTTTTCATGTGCTCCTGGAGGGTCTGCAGCCCACACCCAAAGAGGATTAGACACACTGGTGAGCAGACTAATACATCCAGCCTGGGTTCCCTCCAGTCAGCAACCTAAACTGCACTCAGAATGAAGACAAATGAGCAACCAGAGCAAGAGGTCAGGGCCACAGTAGGTGAAAGTGCTGAGATCTGAGTGGAATCACACCTCCCCAGGAGGTTCCTGGCAAAGCTGGTGCAGAGCAGCTCTGGGGGGACACTGAAGCAGTTCATAGCCCATGGTTCAATCCTGCCAGAAGCCAAAAAACCTCAACATCTGCAGAGGACCCTCAGCACTTCACAGGATTGTGACAGGACTGCATGATAGTTTCAAGCTGAAGTGTGGGGTGTTTTTTCCTCTCTGCCATTTAACATTTTAGTTCAAGGCCAATGTACTTTTAAATTTAAAAAGCAAAAATGTTTTTTCCCAGCTGTAAGCATGCACAGCTAGCCTCTTAATTTTGAAACCACATTAAACATTACAAGCAAGCCAACAACACCAAATCAAACTCTCATTTGTGAACAGCAACACCCAGCTGAAAGGAGCAAATATAGAGTATTGGTACTCATCTCTCCACCTCTGAACTATTTCCAGCCTCCACAGAAGCTTAAAGAACCCAGAACAACGGCAGCGTTCTGCTGAGGGGTGGGCACCTCGCTGGCCCTGCCCAGCAGCTGGCTCCCCACACACCACCCCCAAACTCTGCCACGAGAATTCTGCCGGGCACCGTACCTGCTTCGGACATCCCTGGAGCGAATGGGGGTGAGCAGGCTGAACGTGGACTTCATGGAGTCTGGGGAGCACCCGTCACACACCATCCC
>NW_008630817.1:0-855 GCF_000691845.1 Merops nubicus | reverse complement strand
CTTCCGAGGAGGACGTGGGGTGATGGATTTAATCTTCATGTTAACTTTGAATTCACCTGGTAGAAGCTTTAAGGCTTCGTTTAAAGAGGTGCCTACACCTGGAGGATCTTCAATGGTAATGAGCCCATTGCCAGCAGCCTCCTTCTTTGCTGCTTTGCCAGCTTTTTTAGCATGCAGGTCCTGTACTGCTCCACCTTCCATGCTCCGAGTAACACACGCCCCTGAGTGCTGTGGAAACCCATTTGGAGTACTCATTCTCCCCCGGGGACCAGCTATGGACACCACTCCATTGGAAAAACTCCTCACAGCAGAGTTTCCTTCCCCTGCTCACCCTGCAGGTACACAGGGCTTTAACCAAGGCAGAAAGACATGGAAACTGAAGACAGCTCAAGTCTTTAGCTGAGAATGAAGGGCAGGAGTCTGTGCAGGCAGATGCATTGTCTGCAAGATTTCAAGAGATGGGATACTTGGATTTCCCCAAGAAAAACACATAAGAAAGAAAAGTTACCAAGCTGTGAGTTCTGCTCCTTAATGGGAAAGCAAGCTCCTCCTCCCAGGACCTTCCTCTGGAACAAGTCAACGCGACCTTCTTAGAAAACCAAGGTGTTTTCCTTTGGTTTCGTTTCTTTTCCTCACGAGCAGAGCAGTAAGCTGCCTCCCTTGCTGCTGCAGACATCGCGGCCGTGCACGGACATCTCTAAGGCAAGATCGCAGAGGCTGTTAGCAGGAAAGGAAATTAAGCCCACACCTCAACACAGCTTCTCCTGGCTGCCCCAACAACCGTCTCCAGGCTGCCCGCAGCGCTCAGTGCCCGAGGCCAGGCAACCTCCGGCGATTCACGGCCCGGTGTCACGG
>NW_008630816.1:35625-62465 GCF_000691845.1 Merops nubicus | reverse complement strand
CGAGGAGGCGGGCCGGCCGGCCATGGGCGCGTTTACTGGAGAAAAGCCCGGTCTCCTGCGCAGAGCAGCTGCTGGGCCCCACGCTCCCCACACAGAGCCTTTCCTTGGGGGGTGCCTCCTCCTTAACTACGCTTCCCTGAATTTTATTTGGGAAACACGAGGCCCGAGGGCTAACTGTGGCGTTTTAATCAAAATAGTACTCCTGTTACCACAAGCATGAGACTTACACTTGTTTCTGTCAAATTTGACATATCCAGTCCCCAATATATGAGTCATCTACACGTGTTCGTGGTTTGCAACAATGAAAAATCGCTTAAACTGTTTTTGTGTGTGAGAGAATCCCTTTGGCTGAGCCTCACAGTGTACACTGAAGGTCTCAGCATGGATGCATCAGTGTGAGTAGTGGAAACAAAGGTCACCTGCCTATTCGAGGGCTGATGTTGACAGACGCCTTCATATTGTTCTTTTTTAAAAAAAAAAATACACATTTTGTCTTGGAGTAGCTAAATCCCTGCTTGCTAAGTTTACCCTGAGGAAATAGTCATTAAAATCTGCTGGTTTTGTGGGACACAGGCAATGCACAGCTCTTTGAAAAACAAATTTATATATAAACATATTACGTGGTTGCCATCTAGATAAGGGTCCTGACTTAGCAATGCTTCCACAGTGGGCTTGTTCTTTTAAAAAGGCAAACAAGACCAGTACAGTGAATTTTTCCCATTTCTAATAGACACTCAGTTAAAGCATCCCTGAGATTCATGTAGCTGCATTTGCTGCAACTCTCAGAGGCTTACCAGAGTATTGGATGAAATAATCCATTTTTTTAAAAATCCTTTACATTGGACTGACCTCTAAGATTCAATAGCAGCAGGCAGAAAATTACAAAAATACATTGCAGTATGAGTGAAAACAAATGCACGTGGCAGAACTCAAGAAAATTGAGATGTACATTTGGGCTCTGGGTGAGTTTAGTTTTTGATGGAGCAAAGCCCAGAGGACATTCATGATCTTAAGCAAAATGGGAAAAGAGCACTGAAGTCAGGTCTAGGGACTGGGTACGTTACATGAAAAAACACAAAACATTGACTGTTTTTGGTACCAATATGCAATAATAACTGTACCTTTGTGACCTGCCCTAGATTAGATGGTCCTGATCTGACAGGGGGGTTGGACTCAATGATCTCTGGAGGTCCCTTCCAACCTCTGACATTCTGTGATTTGTCTAAGTGACACATAAAAGATGTGCAACCATCAGGCTATAGCTACCTCATGATGGAAGAGCTAGTCCACAAGTATTCTTAGTTCCTTTTTTCCCCCTGCTGCTTGCCAGCTCTCCTAGGGCAAGTGGCTGGTTGGCTAGCATAGTTATTGTCACTTTTTTTAACTCAAACAACTTACAAATATTTTACAAGTCTCCATATAGAGTGCTGAGCTGTGAATTAAAACTTGAGTTGTACATAACAGTGCGGCAGGATTTTCAAATATTGCAACTATCCCAATTGGGAAAATATAAACGGAAAAGCCCCTCCACACCAAAACAAACAAACAAAATCCCCAGAAAACCACAGCTCTGCGTAAGGAAACCAGACAAACCTCAGATCCTTTTGGCAGTCAGTTTGCAATGCAATCTTTTGGCCCATCTCCGAGAGCAACAGAGTAGGGCCTGAGGGTGGAAACCTGTAGTTGTACAAACTGTTCTTGGCTTCATTGCTGAAGAAAATGTTTTTTAAACTATGCATTTTACAAAAATAATTTCACAACATTAAAAATGTGTCACTACAAAAGGCCACTGCTGTGTAAACACTAACATTTCTCCTTGTGCTTTCACACGTAATCTCAGTCATATTCAGTCACATAACCACAGCAGCTACCAATGACACAAAACTGCAAATGTGTATCACTAACAGTCACACAATTACCTTAGAGCAAAGTGATCACAGACTATGACATATTTTGAGCTTCCCCAAAAGACGTACTGTTTTGTATCTGAATTTGAACAAAACAGGCTTTTGGAGATGACGGGCTGACCCAGCAGTACAAGTTACTGCTCTAGCACCTTCCCTTTAAACATACACAAAAAAAAAAAAAATCATTGTGTGAGTGTCCAGAAGGCATACTCTAAGTATATCTAAAAAGAAAAGAGGTCTGGGTTTGTGACATCTTATAAAGCCAGTGATAGAATTCCCATTAGCCAGGGAAGGCACAAGCTTCTTCTTAGTAACAGCCCTTCTAAACCAGCAGTAGCTGACTGGTCACCAAAGCAGCTATTCAGATTTCAGTCCTCGAGACATGTTCTATTCTGCAGATTTCTAGTACTGAAGAATAAAGTTAACAGTGTTGGAGTCTCTGTGCTAACTGCACTGAGGGAGAAAAAAAAAAAAAAAGGAATTGTTCCATCTATACCACAAGAGAAAACACACGGTGTTTAACTTAACCACAAACAGGAAGCCTGCTGCTAAGTCACCCAGTAGTACATTCTCCAGCTTTTCATCCAAAAATTCCACATATAATTAGCACAACCACTCTACCACAGAAAACATACCACTACTCCTGTTCAGCTATAAACTTCCTTCCAATTGCCTTGTCTCTTCCTGATCACTGTCATCACCACAATCAGTTTTTGGTCCCTGCCCCTTCCTCCTTCTTGCAGTTGTAGTTGGAATCTATTTAGGTTTAGGAATTTTTTTAAATCCCAACATTTATTTTCAGAAGACAGTCGGTCTAAGACTGTTCACAGTGCATGAGAGTGCAGTAAATAGTAAAAAGAAAATCACATAAGCTATAATATAGCTTATTTTAACAGGTAGGAAAATAGGATTAGAAGTATTAACTACTAAGCAATGAAAATCAATGAAGAGCATTATTTGCATATGAATAGATATTCCCTATTGACAAAATAATCTCACTTTCTAAAAAATACTCTCTTTGACTACTTAATAAATATTATTTATTTGCAAACATAAATCCACAGAAAATCCACTCACTGATAAGATAATTCCAAGGAATACTTGTTTGCTAAAGCTTTATTTAATCTAAAACAATAGTTTCCTGGCATGTTAGAGGCAATAATTGTAGATTCTACTGTGTTTCTGTCAATTGAGTCACAAGAAGTTTCTACCATATTTATACAAAATTTGTTAGTGATTTGAAGGTGCATTAAACCATCCTGTATTAACCATTAAATGACATTTTACGTTACAGTCATGAACAGTATCACAAACGTTAATTAAAAGCACAGCTAATTATGAACATTTTTATAAATGGATAAGGATTACAGCTTCAGCAAGGTTATTTTTCTATGGCTACTGCAATATTTTAGTTTCAACCAGCTGTGAGGTGGCTGCACATTTCACTTAGTAGGCTCTAAACTTTTCAATTTTAGGTCATCTTAGCGATTTCGCCTGTACTTATTTATAGGAAGAGGAAGCTGACAGCTTCCCACCTATTGTTTTAAAAAAAAGTTCTCATGTTGCATATTTTGTAATGTAATGATCTCCGTGGTCAAAGCAAACCCATAGTTCAATTTGACTTACTATGTTTAGCTCTAATTGCAAACCTAAAGCACTGGAGATAGATGAGATACATCATTATTATATGATACATTAAAAGTAGAGTCTGCTTGTGTCAAGGCATTTTCTTGATTAAAGTGACTTGTAGAAATCCAGAAATAAACTGAATAATGGGTTTAGTCTGAAAAAACTCTTTAGTTATTTTAATTTCCTCCAGACCAGGCTCCCCTGATACTTCTGAAACAAAGCCTGAAAAGTCTTTTTAGGTTTATATTTTCCAATGTGTTTTTTTTTTGTTACAAGCTTTTTCCCTCTCTGAAGCAATTAACTAATTTAGGTGAATTCTGTTTTCACCATTTTCTGTATTTTGACCACTTAGTCTGTAATTCCAGATCACAACAAGGTTTATCTTTTCCAAATGTGTTTTTTTTCTTTTTACTTCCAGGTTTTAACAGAACAGTAGGAAAACAACATTCATGCCCATTTGTGTTTTGTGTAAACAACACATGTATAAAAAATTGCACAGGATTACTTCAGAGGATGATTTAAAAAAAATAAACAGGAAGAAATCCCTTCTGATTTTTGGCTTTTCCCACAGAAAAAAAAATGAAACAAAAACAAGGAGCTGATATATGAAATAGCTAATATACATGTTAATTAGTAATTGAATCTCTTTTCTTATTTGCTTTTAAAATACTAGTCTGCAGTCTTAACTGGTAAGAGGCACTTCTATTAGTGCAACTGTTACCTAAACTTTGCATCTAGTGGTAATTTCTCAGTATTGCTGGTAAGCAAAATGCCTACTCCCTTTTTTGTTTCTCATAGAGTAATTCTAATTGTGTCTATGCTGGTTTCACTGGAACTGACTCCTGAGCTATGGTCTGCAGGTCATCAGCAGTTTGGAGTCAGCCAGGAGCTTAAGCTGTGAAGGGCAAAAGGCAGCATTGACCCAGGCTGGCTACAGGTGTACCCCAGGCCAGAAACCCCACCCTCACTACAAAAGGGGAAGTTTGCAGAGAATGGGGGCTTTTCTTTTTTCTTCTGCATCTTTTTCCTCCTGGAGGGGCTTGCTGATTGCTCTGCTCCTGAGGCACACTTTCCCATTCGTTGTGGTTGCTGTATGTTCACTGGGCTGAGTATGGCTTTGTATGCAGTATGTTGGCACTAGTGTTACCAGTAATTTTGCTGTTTTATTGAGTCTGATTTTATTTCAGCCCACGAGTCTCTTCTCTTTTTTTTTTCTGATTCCCCTTTCTTGGCTTAGGAGGGATCATCTGGTGCTAGGGCAACTCCTATAGTTTAGCCTGATCAAAATGGAGGCAGTATCATGCAGAGTTTCTGGGGTTAGTTCTTTCATTTCATTTTACATTTTATGTGCTAGGACATGTAAACATTCACTTGATGTGAATAAAAGACAGTTATCTCTTCTATTATAAGACTGAGTGTTCTTCATAGCCTGAAAGAACTGGAGATTATCTATATGGAGAGAAGAAAAAAAAAGGTAAAATTACCACTAAATACTATGTCTCACTTTAAAAAATGGACATTTAATATTACTTCATACATGCTACGTTACCGTTTAACAATACAGTACATATTTTTGGTTTAGAATCAACTCACAATAGTTATTGTGGATTTGAATAGTATGTTCAAGGTCTCAGTAAAAGCTCCTGTATTTTTCCACTTTTTCTGTTATCCCTATTATTTTGTACACCAAGCATCTATGTACCACCTGTCTATCACAGTGTAGTTCAGAGAGCATGGTCTATTATTGTCTGCCTTGTGCAAAAAGCAAGAGAAAAGGTGTTCTTTCAGAATGTGGCATTTTTCCCCTCTTAAGGTTACTGGGGGATTCTGTGGTCTGCTCTGCACATCTCTCCCTGCAGACTGATGATTGTGTTGCACAGCTTATCACACTGTGGTATGTTATCCAAATGGTTTACAAAACATCTTTTGATGTTCCTATCTCACAGCAGATTTTATTTTTCAAACATAGCTGAACATTTCAATATAAAATCTTTTTGTTTACTATTCCTCTTATTTACTACGTGGGTTCCCTTAACCATACTCAGCACTAGAGAAATTTCTCTTTATCTTGCTTTCCTACATCTTCCCAGCTTTTCACAAAAGCTAAATATCCTGCTGTGGCTGTTCTCTAGCAAACTCCTCACACATGCCTTGTAATTAGCCAGGGCTGGTTAGAATAGGACAGGACAGAACTGGTTATTCAATGGTCAGGCTGCTTTACATGGTAACTTTACTACTTTATTTATTTTGACTACAGAGAAAGCCCTATCATGGGAATATTGTGTTTATAATTACTGGAAGTGATGTGAAACCTTAATAAGGAATTTACAGATAAATAATCATTAGTGAAACAGTTTTAAATCTGTCTTGCCAACTGAGTATCTGGGTAGAAATAAAGGAGTTAATTTTGGTAGAAATACATGTTTAAGCCATTCATAGATACCAGTGAAGGGCTTCCAGTCAGGACAAAAATAAGCTTGATTAAAATTAAGAGCACGTTAAGAAATCTTTGTTCATGTTTTTCAGTAGAAGAATTGGGTAAAAACTCACGGAATTTGCACCACAGTAATTGCCTGTCCAGCATATTAGTAATTGTTTCACTGGCTGGAAAGAGATTGGTTTGGGGTTTTTCTTAACTGTTCCTGCCCTTGGGTGTAGCACACGGTGTTTAGTGGTGGTGTATAGGCTATATGGAAGGATTACTATCACCAGGTCTGCATCAAGGTTTTTTCATAGCTATGCTAACTCCAGTAAAGAACATTTGTGGGGAGGATGGTGGGACATATTTTAAAATTGTGTCCTTTTATGTGAGCTAACAATGGGATTATTTAAATAGCTTCTTTAAAGGGAGCTAAGCTAGTTATATCATGCAATTATTTAGAAGGTAGACTAATACTATTTTCTTACCTCATTTTTAAAGGTTTTACTTAGTTAAATATCTCAAAAAGCAGGTATTGCAACTTTGAGGAATGAGAAGAATTACCCTGAGCAGGAATTTATTTAGTGTACTCCCTATGCTGGTTTTGGTTCACTTAATCTTTCTGTTTAACTTAGAAGAATTAATAACTACCACTAGAGTAAACTGTATATCTGGCTTTTCTGATGGAAAAATTTAGCTCTGAAGTCTGATATGTTTCCTTGTCATCTAGCACAGTTCTAGCAATAAGATATTGTGTGAAGCTTACATAAAACAAAATGAAACAATTTTGAGCAAAGCAAGTGAAACAATTACTAATATGCTGGACAGGCAATTACTGTGGGTGCAAATTCCGTGAGTTTTTACCCAATTCTTGCTCTACATTTTAGTTTGTTCTGAATTACTCTTCCTTTTGTACTTGTTAATTCCTTAAATTGTGCTTACAATGAACTTACTTGGGAAAAGCTAAATTCTGGAATGTATCTTGGCTTGTCCACTTAGTCCTCTTTATAAATGGATGAAGATGGATTGTGGTAAACTAATAACACCAGTAAGATGGAAGATTAACTCCAATCTTATCCTACACATGTACAATTGTATATTTTTAGTCAGACAAAGCAGCTGCAGATGAGATGAGTTTGAGGCTAAGCCCAAGAGAATGTGATTCTTCACACAATGAGAACACACATTAGACTTCATTTAGTATGAGGAGGCGACTCTTAGGGTGCCAAGTGGCTTATTTCCATTTATCCACATGCAAAGTGTTGTTCAGCAACCTTATGTGATACAAAATTAATTTATTTTTTTTTAAAGTTTTCTGGCAGATAAGTCTACTGAGCTAATTCATCTGTAGTATCCCTAGCTCTAACATAAGGAATAGGGGGCAAATGTGGCAGTGAGAGATGATCAGTAATAGTACCAGTAATAACAGTAGTGGAGTATCAAATCCTCATTACTCTCACCTTTACTGTCCACTAAACATGGACAGTATTCATGAAATGTGATAGTTTATACTGTGACAATTGGCAAGATTTTTATCCTTTCCTGTCTTCTACATGGATTTAGGGAGAAATACTCTCTGTACTCAGGCTGCCACAATTCACAGCCATGCGTTTTAAGATCAATTGAAACTGTGCAGAAAGAGCAAGGTGTCTGGGCTGGGGCACACTAAACTTGTCAGCCAGATCAGTGTGCATTATCACCCATTTCTGGGTCAGAAACCTTTGGTATTGTGGTTGCTATTGAGTTGTCAGTGATGATAGTATGGATAAAAAGCTGCCAAAACAAAACACTCTCCTGCATATACCCCTCTGGAGAAACATGAGCACAAGCATGTGACAGATGCTTATTCCATTGCTTAATGCATTATAGGAAGATGACACAATGCTACAGTGATAAGGATGCTACAAGAACTGCAAGTTTCTTATGTAGAAGAATAGAAATTAAATTTACAGGTATGATTACTATTCATTTTTTTAAAACCCTGTTTTTCTGACAATCTTGCAATTTCAGAATAGAAATGCTACATAAATCAATGGATGAAGTTGTCCAGGGAGAAGAGAACAGGATGGAAGAGTTAAAATCCAGAGGAAAGGGCTCTGTAATCTGTGCAGAGAGGTGAGACTGTCCAAAGAGTGTCTGAGAGAGAACTGGGAGCAATAAAAAGAAGAGGGCAAGAAGGTAGTATGTAGCCAGCTGCTAAAGGTGTCTAATGACACAAGAAAGGTCAGGGTTTCCCAATTTGGGTAGAAGGGCATTCTAGGCTTCACTGAGGGTGATTTCATTGCAGACTAAGGAGGGAGTGGAACTCATATAGAACTCCACAGCCACTGCCTCTGCTGGCATCTGGGTTTCTGTGGTCTAGATCATGTTTATTCCTCAAGGGAATTTGTCTCTTTAAACCCTCCAAGGCCTTTGAGTCTCCCATTCCCTTATTAGTTCTAGCAACATGAGGGCATAGGAAGGGATGTATTTGTGGGTAGGGGACTGCTTATGGTCAGGCAACAGTTCAGTTCTTTGCTGTGAAGTTCTTGCTTTACTTTGCCTTTTCTGTAGTATAGTTCTACTAATGGAAAGTTATTAGTTGGACATTGTTTCAAATTTCATTTGAACTGTAGTTTCACTTTAAAAAGTTAGCACTGCTCTAAAAAGAATTTTTTTGCCTCTGCCTGTTACCCTTTCCCATCTTGTGGTGCTCCCGTTTGTGTGCAGCATTCTCATGACAGGTGTTAAGTGGATTGCAAAAGTGATCTGGTTTTAAATTTACAGTATTTTAAAAGGGTTTGGTTTACCTTGGTCTTGCCTATCCTATGGTCTCAGAAATGCCTGCACTGGTACACGAGGGGAGGCAGGTAAGAGGAGAGTGTAAAAGCTCCTCACTGTTCAGCTGCAGGAAGGCAGCTCCTGCTCAGATCTGGCCCAGCTGCCTGGTCTTTGCTCAGGCTGCTGAGGAACAGCTGTGAGAAGGCCTGTAGAACAGAGCCCTGTGAGGTGAAGAAGCAAAATTACAGGCTGAGGTAAGCTTTTTGGTGGTTTAGGGATTAAAAAGGGAAAATTCTAACATGGTAACATGAAATCCTAACTGAAAAGATGAGAGGTTAATGAACAACAGCCACGGAGCAAGTAAAGCCGTGTTGCTGCAGCCCATGAAAGCTCATTTTTATCTTTGAGGCTTTTGCTTGTTTGGCCAGGAAGGATTTTGGGGATGTTTTCTTACCTGGTGAGTGTACTACTATTAGTGAAGGAACTTCTTAAATTCAAGCTATGTTTTGTATGTTAGTTTCTAAATTACTGGTTTATATTTGAAGCTGCATACATATCTTGCCTGTGCACCCTCTGTTTGGGGCTGAAACTGCTTAAAAAAGTGACCCAGGAGTGATGGGGGTATATTCTAGTAGTGCTAACAGCTTGCAACAGCTATGTAATTAGAGAGAGGGATCTGTTTTCACTCGCTTAATATGGGAAATAACAAGTTAAAATACTTCTAGTTTAATGACAACATATGAGCTGTTCTGGATTTAATTGCTTTTAAGCAAATCAGTTTACATAGTGGTCAAGATTTTTCTTTATTTCTGGTCCTTTTTGCACTATGCTCTTTGGATAGCACTCACTTGGAATTCTGAAGTTTTTAGCTCTTCCTGTGAGTTCTAAATGGCAGTTGTGTTTTTGTTAGTTTATTTTCTTTACTCCTGTATAAGGAATGGAATGTAGCTGTAAAACAATTTATTTTCTTGAAAGCTTTTGAGTAGTTCATAAAGCTCTAGAGTCTTAGCATGACTCCAGTTTCCCTTTTCACCCTTTGTGCTATACTAATTTAATCTTAGTATAATTTTAGCAGTCATGGTTAGCTAGTTAGATCTTGAAATTACTTCTCTGAAGTAAACCTGCAGTTTAACAAGGCTATTTCTTTTCCACTGTCTTTAATAAACACCTGTCCCAAGATAGCATCTATAGTTAAGAATCTACTTAAAGCTTGTTAAGAGACTGGTAGTTGTACACTGAGTTAAAATCCTGAGTTGGTTTCTAAGTGTAGGAAAAATAGTAAGAGTTAACTTCAAGTGAGTTCAAGTTCTGTCCAGAAACAGTCTGACTGCAACATCACTGCAGTCGAAGGAAAGTGTGGTGGTCTGAAAGTACTGTGGAAACACTCTTTTTCAAGAAGAAGGATGAAAAAATATTGAGAGTTTTCTAATCTCTCTTAAGAGTGCCATGTAATGGCAATGCTTTCTTATGAGGTGTTGAGTAACTTGTAGGCAGACGTGAGTAGGTCCGACTGTGTATGGTGACAGTGTGTTGCAGCTGTTTATTCTTTAGGAATAGTTTTCCTGGTGTTCTGCATAGGTGGGTATTAGAACATCCTGGCTTCTCTGGGTTGTATGCAGCACAACGTTTCCTGGATTGTTGTGCTGTTTTGGTGGTTTAACAGTCCAAGACTGTAGCTATTTGTGTTGGGAAGCCGGTGACACTGGCGCTGGCTGTCGGCGCGTTACCAAGAGCACTGACATCACGTCGCTTAGACTCTGAACTGATCAGTCAGAGTCCTCCAGGCACACCTAGACAAGCAAACACGGCAGCGAGCTGTGCTGCGGGAGCTTTTGCAATGCTTCCTTTGGAGCACCTCTTCTAGCACTTAATTTTTAAGTCCTCTTGCTTAAATTTGCTTTAGGACAGGAAAACATCACAGTAAAACTCAGTTGCAGAGCACAGTACCTCCTGTGCTTCTCTGTAGTTTTTGTGAGACCAGTCATTGAAGTGAGTCACTGAATCACAGGGATTACACAGTCACTTGTTTATGGTTGTATAGACTAAAGTTAAAAATATTTTTAGCCATGTGAATGTTTAGATAAGGGAGATAATATAAATGCAAACGACTCTGAGATTTTAACAGCTGAGACATGATTTTAAGCTTTATAATGGGTCCTTTGGTTAATTGGAGGTCTTGGGTTTTACATCAATTGTCACACTCCCTGGAATCTTCAATGCTATTTTCCACAGGCTTCAATAATATCTTATTTATTGTTATAGAGAGCTAATCGACTAAACATTCCTCTGCTGCTAAATACAGCCAGCAAGCTGCTTATGAGTCAGGACTCTGGCAGATAATTCTACTGCATATCAGTGAAAACTTCACTGGCTTGCTGTCATGTTCCTTATGTGAACAAATACCAACTTCTTGGATCTTATTTTTCACATTCCAGTAAGCAATGTTTTCAGTGTTCACTGTAGTAGGCTTATGTTTATAAAGGACTAGAAAAAACCCACAACATCATCATGCAATCATTCTGGATTAAGCTCAGAAATGTGCAATGTTCTATCCATGGTTGATGAGTAACTAAGCTTTCAAATGTTCATGCATTTAATTTCCATACAGAGCAGTAGTTAAGGGCAAGTTACTGGATAAGCACAGTGATATCTGAAACTAGACCTATGGAATTTTTATAGCAGTTTGGAAAGTCTTTGGATGTTCTTGCAGTTTTTTAGCTAGGAAAAGCGCACTGTAAATTCCCATTTGTAAACAGCAGAGTATATACAATTAACCACTTTATAGTTACTGTGAAATTAATTTCCCTCTGTAACAGTAGTTTGGGATAAACTTCCCTGTCAGTTATTTGTGTATCTCCTGCCCGGTATCTTTTCATCTTTCAGTATAATGCCTAAATTAGAAAAGGAGCTGCCTGTCAGCAGTTTATTAGAATTCCTTAAATTTAATACCAGCTTTGAAAGGCAAGTAATTGCTTGAGTATGCCCAGTGTTTACCCTTACTTCTGTATAAATGTTTTTATATTTCAAATACGCTAGCGCAATAAGAGGCTTGTTATCATCTCAGATTAGTGGATCAGGAGTACTTGGTGACTAAGCAGCTGTACACTTGGCTGAGGGAGAGGAAACAATCTCTGCTTGTTCCTGACCAGTTACTTGAACCTCAGGCTTTTACAATGTGACTGCCCTGGCAGATGGGCTATGTTAACCTAATAACCTTTTCATGGAAACAAGAAAATCAGAAGTGATTGGCATGTTTGAAACAAAAATTTAAAAAATTTTAGTCCAGAGCACTATCTGGGAGATGAAAATGCCAAGTCCAGTTGAGGGGGATGGGGGGTGGAAGGTAGCAGATCTTAAGATGGGAAGGTTTTTTTTGCAACTGATGCTTATTCTCCAAAGCACGTGGTGCCTAGTTCACGTATCCCCTGCTATTCTAGGTGCTGTTTGGGGTGGTGTACTTTGACTCTTGCTCTTCCCCGTTCAGACTCGTGTTGACAATCTGTCAGCACCACCGATGAAACGCTGGCACCGGGGGCCAGTGCTCAGCAGGGCACTTGCTGCGCTCTGCCCTTCTCTGTAGAGACAGTTTGGTGTGTCCACACTTTTCCTCCCACTCTAAAGCAATAAAGGAAAATGTATATAATCTTATTCATGGATAATAGATGATTTTCTCTGTTTAGCTTCACATCTGTGGTTCCAAAGCAGAATGCAATGCCTTTTGCTGTCACTTGCTGCATATTTTAAGTGTAGGAAACATTATGGAGTAACTATTGGAACCAGTAGAATACAGTAACTTCACAGTAGTCCCTGGGCTTAAATATTCTTACATAGAACTGAAGCTAATGAGGTGTTAAAATGATGCACAGTAGCCAAGATTATGCTAATCTGGTTTTAGTGACATGAACAGGAGAATTTTAGAGCTGCCTTTTAAAAATCAAATATCCTGTTCAGACAACTGAACAAAGGAATACAGGAGTTGAATGCTCTTAAGATATTTCATTTTAGAGAATCAATGGTTGCCTAAAACGCATTCCTATGTTAGCAGTTTCTTTTTCTGTGTTGCACAAAAAGATAGTTTAAAAAAGATATGCAATAATTAGCTCGAAATTAAATGTCTAATTCTAAAAAACGTGCATTAATTATTAAAAATGCAAAACAGCATCATTTTGAAGAAACAAGTGGTCCAGGCATCTAGTACACATAGCATCTTTGGAATATTTCTTTTTTTCTGTACAATAAACAACTATATTGTGCTTGTATGTAATCCTCTTTGGAAGTTTAAGTATGATTCCAGTGTAATGGCAGTTGTTGGGAAGTTAGTATCATATGTTACAAGGTTATTTTGGATCTGATTCATCATGTTGCTCACATTCTGGCAGAATAAGTCATAACCTCAGGAATTTTACTTCTGTGATAGTAAGTGTTTGTAGACTGCAGAAAGAAAATCATTGGAGGTGCTGAGTTCATTATGTCTTGTGAGTAGCACTGTGAGTGCTTTCTTCTGTTAGATCATGAATCCAAATTACTGCAATTGACTGTCTAATGTAACTCTTAATCAGATGCCCAAGCTGTATTAGAATTAAATTTTATATTTAATATGTATAAGTAATTGCACTTTTATTAAAAGAATTAGAAGTGTCAGTACTTAGATAATGAATTTACAATACCATTTGTCTGTGTGTCAGCTTACTTTTGTAGCTCTGTAAATTTTGTTAATGAATTTGAGAGTTCTAAGGAATGACAGCCCTTAGTTTAAAAATGCAATTCAGGATCTCACAAGTATTTGTTCCACCTGGTTGGTACTTTCTACCAATATGCAGTGACTTCCAGATGTTCAGAAAAAAAAATCAAAATTTTATCGGGTCATTTTTGGCTTAAAGTTTCTTTGCCAGAACATCTGCTTTGCAGGAGGAACTATGTATTCTAAACAGTAGAGCACCTAACCACAATACCTCACCTATTTTACAGTCTTGGCTTTATTTTTGACACTTATTTTCACAGTGAAATGCTTTATACTTTGCTGTTCATTTTGTGGAGGGAAGAAAAAAAAAATACAGACCAAAAGGATAGAAGTTAAAATTACAGAATACTGATGTACTTTCTGAATCCACAGTCAGTTCAAAGGAGAAAATTCTGATGTACTTCTGAAGCAGAAAGGAAGAGTTTCATAAATACAAGGTCACGGAGCAGTCCTCCTTCACTAGCAGAGCTCACCTTCCAAAAGAACTCAAGTTTTCTTACCTGCTGGCTGAGGGCAAAATAGCAGGCATACAAAGAGCCTCAGACAGGGGTGATGATTTTTTTTTTTTTTTTAAAAAAGTCTATTTCAAAAAGTGGATTGCCTTTTGATCTGGGTTCTTTTAATCTTACAAGTTTTTACATCCCTATATTTTTAACATAATATGGAGTAGGAAATTAGAAAAGTTGTAAAAACTTGGAATTTTTTGAGATTAAAGGCCATGTGGTTTACATAAAGAGAACTGCGTGAAATCAAAGAATGTTTCTCCTCCCTCCCCCTCACTCCCTAATCTCAATTTAGAAGTCCAGTGGATTGGAGGGGGAATTTTTGGGTTGATGTTTGTACTTCTGCATTTCAAATGAACTTAAATCGTGTCAAAACTCTTGGTTGGCACAACTACTGTCCTTTATGCAGAAGTCTTTTAACTAGTAGCTTTTTGATTGCACACAAACAATAAAGTCATGGCTTTTATTAATTATTTTATGGAAGACTCCAAGTGATATTCAGGTGCATAGGGGATTATTTCTTATTGTCTGTACCAAAAACTCAGCTAAGCCACTCATAGTACTAAAATACACTCACAGTACAAATTACAGCAACCTGAAACACTAATAAAAGATTAGAATTCTTAATTATATTGATAAATGGCTAGTTCATTTCAGAGGACTGTTGCTATATCCTCAGGTTATCTTGGAACTATATACAGTTTACTAGGGCAGACACTGTCAAGGAAATTTTTGTGGGTTTTGATCTTAACATACTACTGCAACATTGGCTGCTCTGGTGAATGTCCTAGTGCTGACTTTTTCTGTGTATTAGCCACAAATAAGCTAATTTAGCCCGAGTCATAAATGATAATGAGAAATATTTTACCTTCATATTGGTATGTTGTTTCAGAGGTGATTTTATCTCAGTTTACACTGGTCTGAGATGAGCTATTTAAATTTCTCCAGTGTGAAGTAAAAGCTTTTTTTACTTCACCAGTAGGTGTGTGCTGACTCATGGGGCAGGACTGTTTGGTCCTTTAGATCTGTGTGTTCCACCCTGTGCCTGGTTCCCAGCAGCTGCATAGCTTCCACAACAGTCATGAAAGGTGAGTGAAGGAATAAGAGGAGAGTGGGAAAACAATCCCTGAAGAGTTAGTGATCTTCAGAGTATGTGTGCTTCCCACTCACCCCTTTTGATTTGCAAAAAAACTTCTGTGCCTAGCCAACTCCTAGCTGCAGTTGGTTTAGCTAGCTCAGAGCTTCTCTGGGTTCTGGCTGCTCTTAGCATTCCCCATTTATGATTAATCAAGAAATTCAATGAATTCTGTCTTTAATGAAGCCAGTTCTCTCATGGAATGACAGCAGCCCTGTGGAGACTTCATATCACTGGCACATAAATGCATTCAACTAGTGTCACATTAATAAGAACAACACTGTAACAAGGGGAGATAAATAAGGTATATTGGGGGCAAAAAAACCCTTGAATGAGAAGTTTCATAAGCACAGAATAGACCTATGTGAACAATAAATGAAGTATTTATAGGAAGAGAAAGCGTATTAATTTTACATCAGTTTTTCAGGGGGTTTGGTAGAGGTTTTGTTTGTATTTTTACTTATGATTGAGTATATCAGTATGTGAAGACAAGTGCTTTCTCAGCAGACAGACTTAAGCTGTTGTTAGTTACAGGATGAATAATGTGACCACACAATTTGTGGAAAACAGGAAACAGCTTTTTGTCATACTTCCTTTTTGGGGGAATGCTTCATCATTACACTACTCAAACACTAATTTGTCAGCTCTGGGAGACGCCCGGAGTTGCACACTGAACAAAGTGGATACAGGCAAATGAGTTTTGGTTGCTAGAGTGACAATTTTTTTCCCCCATCAGAATATTTGACCAATTATTCAGTTTCTCCTTGTGCATGTACAGGAACTCAAAGGAAGCTTTCAGCAGTGCCAGTGGTTTAGAATTGCTATACACCACATCTTTGGGTCATGACACCTTATGAGAAAAAGTTGAGTGCTCTGTTTGCTGCAGAATCACTGGAGATGTGATTTTTTTAATAAAGTATATATAAATAAAATATAAATTTAATCAAAATGTGGGGATTTAAGCCACAAAATAAACATGTCATTGACCGTAAACTTAAAGCATTGAAATGGCTTTTATAAAAGATATGCTACTTTAAAACAGTGTTTTCCATTTGACAAAGTAGTGTAGATACATGGAATGCTTCTGAAGAGCCCTAGTTTCTGCAGTCAGTCAACACATTTTTGCCATGTAGGATCTATGCTTCAATTAGTAATAGTTTAGGTAGCTAATGCTTGTGACTAAGGGCCTTTGGCTCCTAAAGACTCTGTGTTTGCTGCAGATACGTGGTAAGAAACAGTCTGAATGTTCTCACTGGCAACTTCAGATTTCTGTCTGATCCAATTTGTGCATCTGTAAAGTGCAGGATATTGTTTTAACTTGCGTTGGCAGCAGTGGCACAGCAATGATGAGCAGTAACAGATCTGCTTTGTGAGTCTGGCCTGTAGCCACCAACGAGCAGTGAGTGAAAGGGAGACAGCCAGCGTCTACTGACAGTGTCCTGTGAACACTTAGTGGTGACTAGTATGGTAATTAAAACCTGAGTGAATGCAGCTAGTGATGTTCCACTCTCTATTTCTAGAGCCGAAACACAGACCAATCTGAGTCATTGTAAACACTCCAAAAAAAAAGCTGTTAAAGGGTGCTGCACTAGACCTTTTGCTGCCTGCAATTCCTAAAGAACTTGTTTGGCTGGGACAAGGGAGAATGCATAGCTTCGAGGAGAGATTTTGAAAGCCTAAGGGTATTTATAACAAAATCATTCTAACAGTACCAAAAAAAAAAAAAAAAAAAAAAAAAAAAAAAAAAATAGAAAAAGCATTGCCTTCATTATTAGAAAATACTATATATACATTTCATGTTTGACTTCTGTTTTTTTTTCTGAACACTCTCCTTTATCTAATTCCTTTTCACATTAAGACTGAACAAATACTTTGCTTTGGGAGAAAGAGTGCATGCATGCTTCTTCCTACATTGGCTTTTTGCAGATAAGGCTTTTACTTTCCAGACCTCATTAGGCAGTCAGTTGAGCAGGCTAAATGAGTGTTCCAAGTGGTAATGGATACTTACTCCATGTAAGTACAAGAAGATTATGAGATACTTGAATGCTGAGTGCTTAACTGTCATAGTATCATTTATATTACAAATAAACTCATCAAATAATTCAGATGTTTATGATAGCACCACAATCTCCTCCTACCTGTTAATAGCATGGGTCTGGGTCACTAGAATGAGGGAGGGTTTGTTCTCTACTTTGAGCTTTGCATCTTCCAATCCACGTGTCTGAGAGGATCGTAGCCTTTTCCAAAAATACATGCCTCCTTTTAAGGAGGCATTTACATATGAATAAGCAGGAAGCCTCCAACTGAACATGTTTATGAAAATAAGTTACATTGTGTAAACTCTATTTACACCTGTGCTGAGTTCTTATTTTGTTTTGTAACGTTCTAGGTGGTTGTTACCATGCTTAGATAATATTGTAAAAGTTGCCTTGGTTTCTTCAGGCTTGGATTACAGTAACTCAAATATAAATAAGTCCAGGTTCAGATAATTCTTGTTTTGGGAGTTATGAAAGGTCATAAAAATAAAACTGAGGCTGTAAAATTATAATTAATCTTATGAGCAGCAGAGTTCATGAAGCCTGAGTTCCTTAACTGTCTTGTTTACATTCTCATATCTAAGGTGTAAACTGTGAAATCAGCAGATAAGACACTTATCTGTGCTGCTTTTCTGGTGTATAAATTTATTGGATAAATATATACTCTTGCTTTTTCATTTCAATACAGAACTTACCATGGATCTATTCTCTGTCTTGCTGACTATCTTCAAAGATGTTGTAAAAGCTGTCCTCTGAGATCTTTGTGACATTTGGTAAAAATGGGAATTAAAAAAAAAAAAAACAGAAGATGAAAGAGCACAAGTTCTTTATTTATAACACTGGTAGTTCAAAAACTTTGGGAAGAAGCTTCTTGCTGATAGTAGTACAAAGACTTTCTGCTTTGGCAGAATCAGCAAAGGGTTTGTAACATGAAATGGATAGAGTTTTAACTGTTTTCTGTCATCTGCCTATACTGATGCTTTCTAAATAACTAAGGATAACCTAACTTTTCTTCTCCTTATCAAGTAACTTGTGAAGTGTTAAATAAGCAGTGGTAACAGCTTGTCCCAAGGAATAATGAAGATGATCTGATCTTCATCAGTGTCCATGTGGCTATCAGAAGATGTTCCACATGTAACGATATTTCTCTCAGTGATCCAGGAACTCTCTTTTCTCTGGGTTGTCTCACATGAATGTTACTGAATGTACCAAGTCATCAGTAAGAATGCTTTTGATTTTTTTTCTTTTTTTCTCTTCTCCCCTCCTTTTGCTTGTTTTGGAAGCAATCTGGAAAGGAGAGGTTAGGAGTACAATCTAGGTGTAACTCATGTACCTTCTTATAGAATGGTATGACAGGGTCCCAAACCACTTAACTTCATTCCTAGTTGCTCTACAGTAACTAAATAAATGTTGGGATTACTCTTTTTTTGTTTTGTCTTTTAAGAATGCTGCCATTTAACCATGCAGCACCCCTGCAGTATGCTAACTTCTTGACCTCTGCCTTTGACAGCTGTTGATGACATTACTGATTTTGAAATACCAAATATCTCAACCTTTCCACCACTTAGGACTTCCATGTTCAGAAAAGCATATTTTGGATTTATTGACTCAGGGACTGTTTAATTCCAAGTAAGTTCTTCTGCCATTTCCCTGTGTTGCAGCCCAAAATCAGTGATGTGGCTGCTGGCTTCTGTAATAGACTCACTTTCTGGCTGTACATGATGTAGTTTGTCTGCCAAACTGCAGTGGGCAGCCATAGGCAAACCTCACTTTGGCTGCTGTCTCAGAAATGATGAGGACATAGAAAGGTAAGTAGAATTTCTGGGAGACTAGTCCTGTACATTTGACCAGGGTGGATGTTTTAATTAGTCAGCCATATGTGACAAAAACCATCCTGAAATACCAGGGCATAATGGCACAGAACAAGTGGATAAACTCACCTGTGTTACATAATGCATTGAGCAGTGAAGGAATTGGGTGTTAGATGAAGAGAAAGGGGATTATCTGTGTTTACCCTCAAGAGCATCGTTGTTGCCATGAGGTGCTGTCACACCTGGAGCTGTGCATTGATAAAATAGGGAGAAAGAGTGAAGTGCATGAGTCTAATACATGAAAATGAGAATTGCTACACCAGATGAATCCCTGAACTGTTTGACCAGATTCTTTTCCTTATAGTAATTGATTTATTTAGTAATAAAAATACTAGCTATTATGCCTGAATATAATAAAGGTATGTCTTGTCTGCTCAGGGTCTGGATACAAGTCCCCACTGGACTTTAGTTATTTGTAACTCTAAGTAGCCACATGATTAAAAAATCTGCTTACTCAAAGCAAGTTATGCAGATAAGAATAGAACTATGTGTTCTGAAGAGCAATGATGGTTTGTGATGTCTTTGCTGCATCCCTAAATACAGTTGCCTATCCATTGCCTGTTCAAGTGAGATGGAAAGAAACAAGGATGGTGTTTACTACTTAAAAATAATGTGTACCTGGACAGTTAATTCAGTGGAAAAATTATGTCATAGGAAGAATGCAGTGTATAAATGCTTCATTTATGGTTTTAAATAGTGAATAACTAAACTATTCAAGCTATTGAAGGGTCTCTCATGTGAGTTCTAGAGCAGTGATTAGTATCTGGTTTGTAGGCAGGAGTTTCAGAGATGTTTAAAGCCACACTGAATAAGCTTGCCTTCTTATTAGACTACTCTAAATAGGAGCTAGATAACAGATAACATATGATGCCTGCTGAAATCATTTGTGAAGTTTTCAGACTAGCTCATCTTGTCTGAAAAGTTTCCTTTTCCTCCCCTACTGATTGAATAATTTCTTATGCTAGCTTGTGTTTGAGTGTATGTTTATAGGATAAATTTACTTTTAATGACATGGAAAAAGGGGAAGATGAAAAAAAGTTAACGTTTAGGATTGTACTCAGTCATTGGCTCTCTAACTTGAATTGGGTGCAGCAGGTGATTTATACTTATGCATCATGCATTTACAATTTGCACTGGAAAAAAATTCTCAGGTGCTGTGATTTTCCAAAACAGATGGAAATGTAAATTGCAAATTCAGTGCATAACAGAGTAATCCCTTGGTACAGAGCAACCAATTACATTAAGCAACCACAATTAAAGATGCTTAAATCTCCTGCAAAGCAGCTTTATATTTAACACTAAGTGGTAAGTAAAAATAATTCTGCAGTTATGAATGTGGATTACTTCCCAGTGTGTTAATATATCCAGGTTTTCCTTAAGTTTAGCTGGGACAGTGATGTAAGATAACAGCTATGGCTGCTTCCAGGGGAAGTTAAACAGAACTCAGAAACAGGGTTAGACATCAGAATCATTATCTTACCTATAAACCAGCTTAGCTCCTGAGCTTTAACTATTGCTTGATACTGGGAAAGGCCCACTTGCCCTCATCCCCAGGCTGGATCAGGTCCCCTTTTGTGGCATCTAGATACAGGGTAATTCTTCAGAAATGGCAGAAGCTAACAGTGCAAAAGGCTGATCTTATAGAACAAAGCTGACTTTTTAATAGGCTACCAAAGTATCTCCTGAAAACCAAACCAAAACAACTTCTCAAGCCTTTGAATACCTCAGCTCTGCTGTTGAGAAAGTTAGCTGGTGTCTCCCTGAGCATAATTTATCTGTCGAGATTTGGCAAGAGTTAGGGGCTACACCTCTATCATTTCAGTTTCCTCCAGATGAAAACAAATTCACAGTTACATGTTTGCTAATTATTTCCACTCAGCATTGTTGCACGCCAGACTCCTCTGTTGAATTTGATGTTATTACTTGTTGCTCTGGAAATAAACATTACATGGAAATCATCCACCACCACTGTACACTCAGAATTCTGTGAAATACAGTTTTAACTGAACCTGCCTTTTCATGAGCATGCTGAAAACCACCAAATGCTTCCAGGCTCCTACAGCATTTTGTACTAGAATGCGTAATGGAGTGAAATAACATTTCAGTAAGTAAAAACTGAGAAAAAATCAGATAGTTCCTAACAAGAAGCAGTAATATTGTAGCAAAATTTAGTGAAGTGGTTAATTTCAGAAATAGATCCTTTGTAAGAAATAATGAAATTACCTAAATATGATTAAATGTAATAAAAATAATTTAATCATCTGTTTAAGTGATGAGTTGCTTTATCATGTCAAATGCTTGGTTGTGATGTAGGATCATTTTGGTCTTTGTTTTTCTACACTGGAGCTTCAAAATCTGTGATCTAGACTTCAATGGCTAGCAAATTATGAATTTATCCTTATAGTCTAATGCTTTTATTTTAATTGAATTTTGGAGTCTGTTTTGTGCTATGAAACTTTACTTTGAAGCCTGACTGGACACTGCTGTATTCAAGCAATTCTATTTTCCAGCATATAATAGGGGCATAATGTAATGAGGTGAAGAAACTTTTGTTTTCTGAAGGCCAGTGTAGAAATCAGTCACAAATGAATGGTGTGGGATAGTGTTGCCTCTTTAGGTATTTGAAAAGTCAACAAGGTAATCAAAGATGAAGCTGAGATTGCAATAAAATCTTTCTAATTCCAACATATGGTTTTGGAGGGTTTGTCTCTGAAAGGAGCTACGAGTGGCTAGAAAAAAACATCTTTGTTTTGAAGAGACAGGAGTGTGTTCACATTTGAGTCACATAGACTTATCCTCCACACAGAGAACATTGATTTCTGTAGGAGAAATTCTGCATCTGACCTTTATCAGCACTAACTGGAAGTCCAGCTTTTACACATCTCCAAGAAGTAAGTTTTGAAAATAGGCACACAAATAAGAATGTCTGCAGTGCTGAAATGGAGCTGTATGGAGACAGTCCTACATGCTCTGGCAGCTTTTTCTAACTGGTAGGGATAGACAGTTTTGTAGTTGTCAGCTCTATCTCCTTTCCTAGAGTTCTGTGTGTTTACAACAGACAGTTTATCTCCTTTACAAGTTCTGCCACTACACAGTGCTGTTCACGTGTTGGAATATATAATTTAGGCAGGGAGCAGAAGCAAGACTGTTGAGGCATAACTTGAAAATGGAGGTAGATCTGTTGAGACTTGCTTATCTTTAGTCCTTCCCAGTTGCATGATTCCATAATTCCTCTTAATTGTGGATGATTTCTTTATGTTATGGAATGCCTAGGGGCAAAATAAAGTTCTTGATGCGTGCTTAGATGGTACTTCTCAAAAGATCTCAAATTTGAGTGAATGAAAGAAAGTTGTCTAAGAAAGCAGAGGTGACTTAGAGTTTAAAATCATACAAATGCTGGTTATTAGGGTGACAGGGAAATACCATCGTCATGACACTAGGTAGTTCTCATCATTAAAGGTAGATCCAGACACAGTGCTGTAAGTGCAGTCAGTGTTCCTACGAAGCAGCCGAGCCCTCTGTAGCACAGAACTGCATAAAGAAATACAGAACAACGAGAATTGGGAGGTTTGCATATAATACCATATTTTATCATAATTTTCATGCCTGACCCTCAAATTTTCCAGTTTTTGAAGTCCAGACCATGGTTCTTTCCAGGAATATAAATCTACATAATGAATAGGATGGTTGGTTGTGTGTTTGTATGTGTTTACTTCTACATGTGTAAATGTAGCATATGTTTCTGCAAGTCTCACTAGGCTATTATGGATATTAGTAGTATCAGACCACTCCATTGTTTCCTGAGCCTACAGAGAGGACATTCATTAGCACTGATTCACAGACTGCATTGTGATTTATGTCCTCTGGAGCTTTGTTAGATAGGAAGTGATGGTGAAACAGGAAACCAGGCGTTGTATGAAAACGTCCTTAAGCATGTAACTAGAGGATAAACTTGCAAAAATAATTTATGAAAGATATTGCTGTATACTTCTGTATAAAAATGTGTTTATTATTGAGCACAGCTGGATACTGTAATTGTTGATAATAATGCAAGCGACTAACTTGATATAAACTGACTTTTTAATTGAACCAAGGGACTCGGGGGAGGAAGAAAATAAACTTGCAGATCCTGACAAATGTAGCAATATTTTGGTGTAACCAGAGCCAAAGACAGACACTGAAATGTGAACAAATGAAGTCATTCAAACTTATTTAAGGATATTGGTATTCACAAGCTCACACATACTTAATGCTGGAATTGTAGAGCAAGTATGATGATGTTTTGTGCTATGGTAAATCTAGTAAAAGGAAATGTGCCCAAGCAGTTGTGTGGTTGTATTTGGTGTCAAAGAACTAACTGAACTTGACCCAATCAAAACGGTGAGATGAAGTTTGCGTGTGTATTATGTGTAATTTTTTTCTTCCCCTTTCTGTTTTCATGGCAGCTGAAGGACAAGTGTGAATATATTTATCTGAACACTGGAAGACACAACATGCTTAACCTTCATCACCTTTCTTGAGTTGTTTCACTAAAAAGCAGTAGTACTGTATTATGAAGGTAACTGCTTAATGTGACAAAGTTGCTGATAACTCCTAAGAAGTCAAGGTTAGTTCTTACTTTGCCTGGTTTGATAGGATTTGAAGGCTACACTTACATTAACCTCAGTTTGTGTGTGTGAAAATAGCTAGAAAGTTTATCGCTCTTGCTATTTGGTTATACAAAATATAATAGAATAATCTGGGGCTGTTCTACCACAAAATTCTGTAAGACACAGGTCCTGCTGAAGTACATCAGAAGTCTGAATTATGAAACAATTATCATTGTTTCTTTTCCTGTCCAGTCTGGGACTACTATTTGCACTATTGAATATTTATGCTGTGTGGATGAATTCTTCCATTTCACTCTTTTTCCATGTTTCCACACCCAGGTGTTTACAGCAGAGCATGTGCTTAAAACACAACTTCTAAGAATTAAGTGAAAATTGTGTGCCTCACAATGTGTCAAGAGATGTCCGTATCTGGCTTGTAATCACAGGCCACCTTTACAGAAAGTGTTCATAGTTCTGTTATGTAGGGGTTAAATAAAATGTAAAGTTGTGGGGAATTTTAAGGACAGTGGATCTCGCTTTTATTTTGAGGGAGATAGAAACCCAGCTAAGAATGAAGACACTTGATACATTAATTCATTACTTCACTCCATTTTTGAGTAAGCAGGCCATCTGTTTGGGAGCTGGTTTGTAGTTTGATGCTAATCTTGCCACATATTCCCTCTCCCCTTAACTTCGTAGCAATTTGATTTAAGTTTAGCATAGAGTTTGCAGGGTGCTGTGGCATGTAAATCACCAGCAGAGATTAGGATAGGTGTTTCCCCTGATTTACGACTCTGTAAGCTTCGTTGTAACAAGATTTCTGTTTCAGCTCCAGGAGTTCAGATACTGAAACCAGCTATCTGTCATTACTAGATCTTGACTGCATTTGCATTTGAAATTTTTTCTGGTTCTGTGCTTCAGCTGATTTTTTTCAAAGTTTTCTGAAACTCAGAAAAATACCTATCTGTGCTACCCAGGATTTCTGATTTTTATTATTTCTTTTATTTATTCTTTGCCATGTCTCACTCAGACATGCATGATAGCTAAAATCATCTGTAATTGCAATGCCTCATCTAAATTCTATCACACGTCTGTGGTCTTGTTGAGCTACAAGCAATCTGTGGCTAGATATTGAGAATGCTTTTTCTGATTGCACTTTTTTCCCAAACTTTAACACAGAAATATGAACCAGTAAAACTGCACAGCAATATCTATATACTGTAGTCTGTTAGTGGAACAGTCCTTTTGTTCAATACCAGTTTTGCTAAGTAGCCTTAAGTAACTTAACTTGGTTAAGTGAAGGTTAGCTTGGTTAACATTGTTAACTTAACACTCAAGTTTTGCACAGGGTAAGGAAAACTGAAATGTCTCACACAGTTCTTGTTTGTTATTGAAGGTTTGCAGCAAGTTGTTGGCAGGATGACCCTTAAAAATACTGTTTGTAGACTGTCTGTTAGCAGAGTAATAAAGAAAGGCTTATCTGTCCACTCTATGAGGTCAGTTAAAAATAAGTTTGGAGAAATTGCAGTCAACTTGGTCTCCTCTTGCTGCTTTTGAGCCCTGAAAAAGGAGTGTATGTAGGTGTTTATTTTATTGCAAGTGGCAGATTGTGCAGGCACTGTTTTATGGGAAAGAAAAAGCAAATTAAACTAGTAGGAGAATAGGTTGAAGAGAAGAAAGGTTATTGTTAAAGACGGTACAGCTCTTTCCAGTGCTCCCAAACAAGACACTGCACAGAGTAATGACATCAATTAGAAGCATAAATACAAACAAAAAATCTGAAGTTGTTGCTGATTACAAGAGGGATTTGGATGCTGAAGTCTGTTTTAGTGTTTCTTTTTTGCCCTTAGTGCTACCTGCTCTAGTGCAAAAATTAAAATGAGGGGAACACTGTATTTGTTCCTAAAAATATGGCATTAGTCAGCCTTAAAAAGCCTGTCTGGGAAAGCACTTTTTTTGAGCTGAATCATACAACGTTCAGACTTGTGATGGTGCATTACAGTGTCGTGCTGTGTTAGATTTGGGCATATGGTGCTTCCCTCTGCTGGCCGACCCACAGACAGTGAAGTTTAGTTGCCTTTGAAAAAAGCCACAAAAATATTTTTGAAAGAGCAGCATATGCTTAGAACTGAGGTAAGAGGGATGTTACTGCAGTCATTTACACACAAAGAATTAAATCCCTTTCCTGCATCCCAAAAGAGCTTTATGTTGTGAAGTTCCTAAAACGTCAGTCAGTACCCTAATATTGTAAGCCACTTCATGTGTATTAGTAACAATAATACTAAGTTTTTGCAGTTTTTTACATTACAAAGAGCATGCAAGAAAGTATCTGAATTTTGCAAGGAAGACTTTTAACCAGTGTGGAACCATATAACCTCTCACTGATTTTTAAAATGGATTTATCTTTCAGCTTAACTTTAGCAGTTTAAATGCTCCTTTAATTTCAGAGGAGGATTTTTGCATAAATCTCATTCTCTGAGTTGATGCAAAACCACAAAATCTGTGGCCAGTCACAGTATCAAAGATACAAGCTAAATATTTAGCTTATGATTAATTTCTCTATGAAATGAGTTACCAGTGATTAATATGATCATTCAAAGATGCTCAGTTTGGTTTAAGACTGCATTGTATCTGAGAGCCTCACACTGCCAAAGCTCTTGAATATCACAGGGTTTGCTTTCAAGCGAGTCAGTACCACAATTCCTTCCTTCCTTAAATGATGCCATTTTGCCTCTATAATGTGTAATGTTGCAGATTCTTCACCTTTGTAGTTAGGGATGAGCAGCTCACTGAGAGACCTTTTCTTCCCTTGAAAATCTAAGTTCTGATGTTAAATTGGTCCTAGCTACTGGGAAGCTGCTCAGGTTGGCTCCCCCGAGATCCACAGAGATGGAAGGTCTTCACTCAGGACTGCACATTTGTTCAGCTGAATTCTCTGCACTTTCATTGTGCTGCTGTTATCCTGGAGGAACAGGCAGAAGGTTGATTGCTGTGGGTGCTTCCAGTGCATATTTTTAAAAAAAAATGCTTTGCCAGATATTGCCAAGGAGATTATTATCTCTTGCAGTGGGTTTCCACTTATTTAAGTGCATAGAATTGCACTCTCTGACTAGCAGGTGCAAGATAGGGACGAAAATAGAAATTGTCTTCTGAAAACTTTTCTTACCACTCCCTTACAGCAAGAAAAGTGGTGAATTATGTGGCTGAGTTAAAATTCTTCATATATGAGTTTTCACATGGGAAATCTGGA
>NW_008630816.1:34361-35594 GCF_000691845.1 Merops nubicus | reverse complement strand
CCTGCTGAAACAGGTTTTTTTAATGACAGATAGTTAAATCAAATTTTGCTTTGATTCTTGGCTGAATGTTCCACGACCCAGTAGTAGACCTCCATATGGCTACAAAATAAACATTGATGTCGTTTTGGTACTGGACACTCATCATAGTGCCACTTACCAGGAAACTACTCTTAAATCTAGTCTCAGGACTCTGTTTGCCTAACAGCTAAGAAAGAAATATTTTTGTCAAGTGTTATCCAACTGGTTTTCTTCTAACCACCTTCCCATACAAACTTGCATATATAAAAAGGGGCCAGTGACATTAGAACTAAAAAAGTATATTTGCAGCAGGAGGCTGGTAATACTTAATTTGAAACTCCAGTAGTACAAGTCATCAACTCTATTCCCAGGGGATTATAGCTGAAGAATGCTAATATTTCCCTAAAATGATTTTCAGCATTGAGTGTCTGTAAGATAGGCAGTGGAATCCTATGGTTCCTGCAGCTTAAAGTCTTTTGGAATTTCATTTACTTTTCCAAAGAAAGCAAAGCTCATGTTAGCATGCATTTATGGTAGAGTTTGAATACTTCAAAATTTCTAGACTTGGCTTATTAGGTTTCTTGAATAATATTACCATAATCTGAAGTTAGGTAAAGGAGTTTCATCAGGGAAAAGAGAACCTGAACAGCCCATCCTCATGGGTCTCAGAAATTGTAGTTATTTCCCAGCTGGCAGGCAGAAGTTTGTAATAAGGTGAGTTAACTCTCTATAAAAGTTCAGTAGAAAGAAGAAGTTTGAACAGAAATTATATTTGTACCAAGACTGAAAACACAGGTGGTTATTGACTTCTCAAAGCAGGTGTCTAAAGTGACGAATGGCAGTGGACAAACTGTAGAAGATTTGAGTACAGTCTGTTTGCCAAGGAAGAGTAACATAATCACTCAAAGTGGATGGTGCAAAATAATTTTCCGTGGAATATCTCAACACTTCAGAAGGTGATTGGGTTCCACCTTTGGGCAAACAGATTCTTAGAGGGGGAAAAAAAAAAAAAAAAAAAAGAAAAAAAGTTAAGGCTCCATTCAATGTTTGGATGGACTCGCCAGAGACACTTCACTTTGGGGCAGCCTAGCAGGCATGCTGCAAAGGAGCCAAGTGAGTAAGCTGGTAAGGAGGTGTATCTGCCACAGCTCTTCATTAGAAACAGGTCAGAAACAATTCCCATCAAAGGCCTTTTGAAAAGATCACCAGCTTGGC
>NW_008630816.1:3138-34330 GCF_000691845.1 Merops nubicus | reverse complement strand
TGAACCGCTTCACCAGGCCTGATGATGCAATTTTTGAATATTGTATTGTTGTAATAAAGCTAGGACCAAAACAGGAATCAAAATGATAGTGCATTGAGTTCTTGTCCAAAGTCAGTGGGCTAGTGTGAGAAGGTTTAGGAAATGAGATAGGTTTCTGCAAAGACTTCTTATTTTGAGAGTCTCTGTAGCATTTTTTTTTATCACTACAACTGCAACAGTTTAATTCTTAGTACCTTAGCTTAGTTCTCTTTCAAGTTTTATGCTTTTTCGAGCGTAACCTAAGCTAAATGATGTTTCCTTCTGAAGACTGTCAGTTTTGGCAAACAAGGTGACAGCTGCCCCATGCTGATGAGGAATGACAGAACTTGTGTTAAGAGTGATATTCCTGCCTGCTTAGATACAAGAGTTATCTTGACAGCATCAAGGAGTACAGTAAGCTTTTGCAGTTTTGTAGCTGAACTCACACAGATTAAGAACTTAGAGTAGAAGGCTGTCTTTGGCCAGAGAAATGTGCACATGGCTGCCTCTTTAGACTCAGCAGCCAGAAGCAGAGTGACACCTGATTTTCATCTCAGGTTGAAGCTTTTACCTACAAATCAGTCAGAGCTTTTGTGCTGTAATTTCTCTGTCCATGTAACAGAATTTGAGTCACAGGAGTGTTGGTATATAATTTCCATAGTACTCGACAGCATCTTGATGAAAGGAGGTGTGTAGGTGCAATTAACACTAGGTGAGTTTGAATTTCACTCTCAACAAAGAGAAGTCCTTCAGTTAGTCTACAATAAAATCATAATTATATCCCTAGTATCCTTGGAAACAGATTATGGTCCCAAAAGGTGATATTATAGTTCAGTATTAATTACTGATGCAGAGTTCAAAAAGGAAGAATAGAATAAATTAAAGTTTCCAGGGTGTAAATCAGTATTATGTAAGAAACACAAAATGCATCCTGCTGAATACATAGAGTGATGCTCTGTAAAGAAACAAACAATTTACATAGTTAGGACATGAACTTTGAAAAATTGCATGCTTGATGATTTAAATTCATACAAAGAGATGGTATTTGGTGGATTAGTTTCTCAACAAGGAATTATATCACATCTCCTTTAAGAAAGTTAGCCCATGAGAAACAAGGTTTATCAGTTGATGAGCTGAAGATAACTTGCTTTATTGTAAATGTTTTTACAGAGCAAGTACTGATTATGAATCCTTGTGTTGTGGATATAGTTTAATTTATCTGCAGTGTTTCACAATAGATTCCATATCCTTTTGAGCTTGAGCTTTAAGACCATGTATAGGAGCACAGGAAACACGTTCCCTTATCCACTGCCTCAAAAAAGGTTGGTGTTGTAAGAAATACGTCTTGTACAGCTCCATCTTTTTAAATATCCCCCTGTCTCCATTTACTTTCTAGTCAGTATTTTTTTAATGCTATAGTTCTCACCAGCACATAGTGCAACTCCCTTGGCATCTTCCCCTTTTCTCCCTACTCTCTTTGAAAGAAGAACCAATAAAAGTAATAACTTTAGAAGGCAGAGTTCTTTTGTTTATTTTTGAAGAAATTATTCTGTCATCATCTGGATGACAAACTCCATGCATCAATTCCTAGCTGTACCATCAGTAAGGAAGATGGAAATGAGGAGGAAGTTAACAAGGTATATGAAGATTATTTGTGGAAGTAAGATCTTGGAAATAAGACAACAATGAGTAGAAGGAAAGGGTAATGTAGGCATGTGAATTCTAAATGCTTTCCAACCTGAAAAAAAAAATTGGCTGCTGGGAATGTATTTCAAGTGATTTTTGTGTTGCTACTGAGACAAAGAAGAATAGGGCATAATATAAAATTTTTGGTGCTGTGACGTAGTTTGAGTTCGAAAATGGCATTGGTGACTGCTTTGAAGTGACTTGCTTAATGGAAAAATTCTCGTCCCAATTTTAAGTTGAAAATTGAGTGACAAGAATTCTGTAATTTAGTACAGAATGATATCTCTTACCTCTGACAGATTTGGTTCCTAAAGTTTAGTGGAATGCACTTGGTACTGAATATTATGTCCTGGTTTTGCTTTCAGTTTAAATCAAGGTCTTTGTAGGTGAGGGAAAGCATCGTAAGGCAAAATAATTCCATGATGGTTTATTTACATGTGATTGGATAGTTTGGGGTCAGGCTTTGTTTTCTCTATTTATATGGCTGCTTGATACAGTAGCAGTCTTACGCTATGACTTGTTTTACAGGAAATCATGATGGTCTAGAATGAACTGTATGAGAATATACTGCTAGGGAGTGCATGTATATGCACACGTGCATCTGTTACTGGATTTCACAGTTGTCTTTTTTAGTTGTCTGGAGCCTCTGAGGCAAACACTTTTTTGGTTTGCAGGTGGAGTGGTGTTGGTGTTCAAACACTTGTGCTCTGATGTTCAGCCACCATAAATCTGTGGAAAAATTAGGCTTCAGACTGTGTGCTTGAAATAACTAACTGAAGGTTTAGTAAAACAAATTTTAGCAAAAACTGTTCTGTGAATAAATGTTAAAAGTAATTTAGAAGATCTTGTTATATTATAATGTATTTCTCATGCAGAACAGAGCATCACAGCTTGAATTATCTCTAGAATTTCAGCAAAATTTTATATATTAGATTTAGTTCCTTATTGCAAGACATTTTTAATCCCTCTGTTTTCTCTCAGTCCCTGGAGGTGTAACACTGCATTGCATACTCATTCTGCACAGTGTGGTGAGGAATTGCTAAAATACTTGTAATGGTAGGGACAGCTTTTCTTGTTGAAGGTTTACCAGTTTCATTTAGAAGCAATTGTCTGGAAAACATGCATCTAAACCAGGTGTTGCAGTTTTACAAGGAAGCTGGGATTACTACTTCCACTTTAAGATCTATCCATACAGGGATGCTCCTGGGATGCTGATCAAGCGCATCTTTAACTGTTCTGGAGAATTCCCCTTTGGTTGAGATCAAAAGTGGATGAGTACTACTTTTTTTGTGTTGCTGTACTAGATGGTATGACTGTAAGGCTTAATTACACATAGTCCCTGTACTCCTGAAATAATAGTGAACTTCTCTCTATGAATTTCCAGAAAAAAAGCAAAATTATCCTGTCCAAGTGGAAGTTTGGGCATGTTTACTAATTAACAATAATCAAAACAAGAAAAAATTACTTCGAGTTGCAAAAATGCTGCTTTGTAGTCCTCCTTAATGGTAGAGAAATTACTTTCTTTTGAGAAAGTAGTTGAGTTCTTGTGAGATTAGCATAGCTACAGATAAGCCTTACCTGTACCTATAAGGAAGATGTCAGTGAATGCCAAAACTGAGCTTGAAATGTGTAGGAGAAGTTGTGTGCTTTGTTTGAATAAAAACTACATGGCCTTTTAAAATTTTGCTAGTAACATGAACTGCCCTCTAAGTTAACTCTAGAAATGTTTAAAGGTGCTTCTTAAGTACATATAAAATTTTGTAGGCGTTGTTAAATTATTCATTCATTTGGTTATGCAGTAGATTATATCCTGGAAAAATACAAGTTCATTTAATTTTTATATTTGTTTTAATAATTTAGTTCTAATGTCTACCCAAATGTTACAACTTAGTGCCAAGACTGTCCTTCACCTCTAGAGTCTGTAAGTCTTCTGTTGGCACTGGCAAGCCCATCTTCAGTCTGAATGTAGTCTACTAAATTCTGCAGGATTTGGGCTCTTGTAGGGTTTCACAGAAATGTTCAGAATTTAATAACAAAGAACAATGAAACAATCTATAGGAACTAAATTCCAGCTTGAGCTGGAATTGTGTTCACATTCTGCTCACAGAGAAGCATCTGAAAACGGAAATTGTATTTGCCAGTTGAGTTCTAGTAAGTGAATGAGTTGCTGCACAAGCTTGTGTCATGGTATGAGGTAATTCAAGGAGTTTTCTTCTACTTGGTACACTAACCATTAACTTTCTTTCGCTCAATGTACTGGGTTTTTTTTGTTTTTTTTTTTTTTTTGCAGTTTACTGTAACTCATCCTCAATTACCTGCATTAAATAGTACTTAATGCATAATGTGTCTGAGGAGTGAATGCATCTTTATCAGTAACATACCAGTTTTTTAAATACTATTTTTGTTGAGCATCTGTTCAGTCACAAAACGCTGGCTACAGTTAGCATGTGTGAAGATACCACTAAAGTAACCCTGAGATGCTTTCATCTCATTTCTGGAGGACTACAAGGATAGGAGGTATGATGGTGCAAATGTTTGACCCTTTGCTGATGAGTCTAACTGAGATTCTCAGAAAGTGTAAGCCCTGGAATAAGAACAACTGGAAAATTTGATTTTTGCTGAGAGTCTATTACTCATTTTGCACATTAGCATTAGATAGCATGGGAAGAACAGTGAAAGGAAAGTAAAAAATCTCTTAGCTCTGTAGAGCTGCAGAACGTTACTATAGATAGGCTGCAAGATTAAAGAGCTGTCTTGGCATGTTACGATTCAAAGACCAGCAGCCTCATCTTCCTTTCTATCCAAAGGAGTTTTTCTTGGGGATTTCATACTTCAGATATCACACTATAATGTGGATTAAATCACTGTATTTTGTCTCAATTTTCCTCAATATTTTCCTTTTATCCTTTTTTCTGTCATTATGTCTTTTCTCTCTTTTGGATTGGCTCTAATTTCTCACTCATAGTAATTAGAGTAATTTGAGAAACATATACTGATATTGTTTGGTTGGATACTTCTGTACAAATTAGCAAGCACAACAGTAGGTCCCAAAACTCAGGTGCTAAAGTCTCAGTGGTAGAGAGTATCTAACACTGGGCTGACCAGTATTGCACTGAAAGTCTCTAAGCTAATTGTGTGACATCTGCAAGCTGTGTTTGCTTTCATGGAGATTTTTGAGGCTTCAGCAAAGAATGAGCTAATTTTTAGTGTGATGGAAGCACAGTGGGCTATGATTTGCATTTGGAAAAAAACATAGCAAGATGAATTCATCAGTTTATTGCTTAGATGTATTGGGTAAAACCAAAATAAACCCTAACTTGATTCTATCTAGCAGCACTATAATACTTATGAAAACCTATTTTCATAAAGAGTAGAAGAGGAAAATCATTTATTCTGTTCCTCTGAAGTAGAAGGGTACTGAGCGGCTGGTGGTGAACCAGCAATTCCATTGTGGACTGGAGCTTTAATTTTATTTCCTATTATGGTTAGAAAATTTCTTTGTTCAGAGTCTCATTTTGTGTGATGAGAGTTAGCAAAGGTTCATCAGTTCACATAACTTCTCAGTTGTGCTTGAGAAATCTCTATTAAGGTCTGTCTTCAAAATGTTGTTCCCTTTTATTGAGGAAGATTTTGGTGTTTGTGCTGAATCCTGTTAGAAAATGAGAGCATTATGGGATGCTTTGGCTTCCCCCGTCCTGTGTTCAACAATCCACAAATGCTGACTGTATTTAGGGGTGGTCTAATTTTCTGTGCTGTGGAACTGTTAAATTGAGGGATTATTTGCTTCACAATTGATGATTCCTGCTAAAACCATCAGTTCCTCTGCTGCTCTTCCTAAGACTAAATCACTGTCTAGTGCCCCTTCCCTTTGCCAAGCAAAAAGATTTAACAACACATGATGTTTCACCAGAGAGTTAATCTTTCTGTTTGGACATCTCTGGTGCATGCCATCCAGTTCTGATGTTTTTTCTTCATCTTTGTTTTTCATCCCACCCCAATACATCAAAAGTGGAATCTTAACTTTTTTACTTTTAGCAATAAACTGTAAAACAGTTACTCCCCTCTTCATATTCAGTGTGGAAGCCAGATATGTACTTCCTTAAAGTAGTGTTGGTTCTTCTGGGCTTTTTATGGCCTGGGCAGTGGAAGTAGCAATGAGACTGCTCTCTGGATAGAAGTTTTGAACTAATGAGAATTTTGGGGTAGCCTGCAGTCATAAATACATTCACCAATTTCACTTTTGGTCAAGTAAACACGCCCTTAACTTTTGAGGATGGTAAATGAGTTGCTCTTCTCTTCTCTTACATAGCTTAATCTCTCTCCTGTGACATCATGACAATCTCATACATTATTAATCTCATTTAACCTTAACTGTGCACAAAGTTCTGCTGGCTGCTGAAGTGCAAAATTATCAGAGCATTGCACGTGGCTTGTGCTGCCATGCTTGACACTCTGAGGAAAGCAGAGGAACTGTGGAAATATAACATTGATTTTAATTTAATATTTGATCTCTGCTAACATTTAAAGGGCAGGAAACTCTTTAGGAAGAGGTAAGGGATACCTAAAAGGAACATAGGAAAGCAGTTGTCAAACTGCTATGAGAGGACTTGCTGTGGTAGTTCAGCACAGTGCTCATCCATTGAGAGCAGGTTTTTTAGCCTTGAGAGTAGCTGGAAGAGATTATCAATATTGATATCAGTATTGATTCTGTGGTAAAGCTGCTGAACTTGTTAGTAGATACCTGTAATCATTCAAAGAACTGCTGCAGTTTAACAAGGATGAAAGCTTCTAGTTCACGTTGTGTTGTGTGTACACTCGAGGTCGTGACTGACCCTGCTGAGAAGGAGAGGGAGATGGCACCTTGTTTAAGATGAACTGAACAAAATCTGCATGTCCTTCTGGCAAGGAGGCTAGGACAAGCTGGTAAGTAGGGAGTTCAGATGGGAGATGTGCCTGTCTGGAGTAGAGAGCACAGTGGGGGACAGATGTAACAGGAGAGAGGGATTACAGAGCACTGTGGTGAATCTTGTTTCAGGTTTTCTCAACTGGAGGTAACAGTGTATACTGCTGTCTCCTTGGGGATAGAGGGAAGGGAGTCTTAGAAATCTCTCACTTGAGTTTCTGTGATATAGAAATTTTAAGCTTCTCTCGTTTTAGAATTTGCTCATTATTTTTAATTTTATTATTTTTTATTCTATGTTTTATTTCTAATAAAATAACTGGAGTCCTCATGTGGTGTGCTGGTGGAAAGCAAAGGGGAAAGTAGTTGTGCTTCAGGCACTGGTTGGCTGGGGGTCCTGCTGCAGTGGCTCTGTGAGCTCTAGGGTCTAGCTCATGAAAAACAAACCTGTTATTTAAGAGAGCTAGCTCATAATACTTGCATCAAAATTGTTTTATGACCAGTGAAAGATTATTTATCTGCCAGCACTAATATGTTTGTTTATTTAATAAGTCTGGAAGTATTTGTTGTGCTGCTTCATGATAGGGAGAACATCCTGGTGTTATGTAGCTGGATTATGTTAAAGAAGTAGAAAAAGCTCCCTGGGGGAAAAAGAATCATTATGTGCTTAAATACATCAGTGAGAATACTGTATTGGAGTCATTATATATAATAGTGAGAAAGTGGGGCAGTCTGTATGAGGAACACAAATAGCAGAACTGTCTAACAGCTTCTATTTTTGAAGCTATTAATAACATTCCAGTTCCTGTTTGCTGTGTATTTTAAGCCAAGCAGCCTTTATATGCATGAAATTTTAGTGTTTTAATGTTGACAAGGAGCTTGCAAGCATCGAATAAAACACGTCAGCCTAGTGCCTTTTCTGAGGATTCTTGCAAAGACTGTCCTGTACTCAGCAGGGAGTGAAGCTGATAGCAGAAAATGATGATGTGGAACATAGGAGTGCCTGAACACCTCACCTTTCTACGTTCTAGGTTGATACTCTTGCATATGTGCATCTGTTGAGATAGGTTGTTGCATGTAGGCAGCATGCCCATGCCCCTCACCTGATCTTGTGTCCACAAGAGAAAACCTGCCCCACAAACTGACTTCATTGCCACAGAGGTGGAAGTCTGATTCTCCAGTGTGGCTGCTCCAGTGTGGCTCCTCAATTTCCATCTAGAGCAGGGAGGATATAAATATAAATATATAGTAATTTATAGAATATATAGTAAGCTATTCTGAATTTCTTTTAGAAAATTTGGGTGGGATTTAATAGCCTTCTAAAAGATTTCTAATTAATTGTAGATGTTCTTATTTATTTCTGTTCTGCTTGCTCGTCTCTTCTGGAAGCTGTATGGATTTTTACTGTATGTATTTTTACTAGGCTATTGTTTGCACATGTCTGTGTTACTTTATTATACATTCTTGGATTTTTATCTAATGCAATTAATTTGTTATTCTCTTATCAGAACACAGTGCGGTCTCTTTCCTTGTTTTGAAATCTTAAAGTGCACAGAAAAGAAAACTAAAATCTCTGGTTTGTTAATCAGATAATTACAAACATGACTGTTATCAGACCTTACTGCCTGTTTTTATTTCTGGAGCCTTAAAAGCTTTGGTTAATTATTCTCAGTAGACTGAAAAATAGTTTCCATGTAAGCTAATAAATTTGGAAGCATAGGTTCTAAATCCTTTAACCAACCCTGCCAACAGATGTTTAAGATAAATATTGCTCATCTAAAAGCAGATATTGCTAATGTATACTAAGAAATGCATTAAATTGCTGGAAACTTGTTTTTGTCTTGAGAGAATCAGTGTTAATAAGTCAGATCAGTCACTTTTATTTAAGTAATACAAAAGAGCATATGTCTTTTTGCTTTACCAGCTGTCATAAAATTTTGGAGAAAAAAAGGTTGTTTCCAAGCTTTCCAAAGGGAATATTTCACAGAACTATTTTGACCTTTATAGCTTACAAAACCAATTTACTTCCTTTTCCCATAAACTTTTTTTTTGGCTGAGATACTTCTACAGCAAAGCTTTAGTTGTGAGGAAAAATACCAACTCTGAAGAAAATAACTGGACTGCCTTCTAGTGGTTTTAGTTATCATAGATTAATTCTGTAAAAAAAATAAAAAATAAAATTAAAAAAAAAAACAAAAACAAAAACACAAATCCATACCCTCATCTGTTCAAGTGAATCATATTGTTCCAGATTTAATGTTTTCCCCAAATATTTCTTACTATACCACAGTTCCAAGCGCATTTCAATGATATTTTCCTTTTGAGAAAAGCAAGGTGGATTGTACTAGTCACATACAAATTTTTGTTTGTTTTTTAACTAAAGAAAAGTCCTTTTGCCTGTATGTTTGTTTGTTTTTTCTTTGGAGTACTGTATAGGCATTTACTGCTAGATCAAGAGATACTAATTTCAAAATAAATGGCTAATTTTTTTCTTGTTGTGAATAGTGGTCTAAAAAAAAATATCCAGACAAAACAAACATAAACAAAAAAAAAAACTCAACAACGCACAAAAAATCCTCAACAGCACAAGAAAACCCAACCAACTAAAAAACCCACAAACCAAAACTAAAACCTCTGAGCCCCACTAAGGGACAAAAGAATATGTGGCAACAGAATCATTGAACAGAGAACTAGGATAGTTTAAAAATTTTCAGGTAAAAAAATACTGAGGAAAGTGATGTATTCCTAATGACTTTAAATTTTATTTATGCAATTAGATACCAGCAGAAGAGCAACTTACATAAATCTAGTGAAGAACTTCATCCTGTAAGGTGTAGGTGAATATTTAGCATTCATTAAACAGATGTGATTTTTGAAAATTCTTAGTAAATTTTCTTACCATAGCAGGTATTTTAAAATATTATTATACACTTCTACTATATCTGCCACTTAACAGAAAATATTAAGAGCTTTAGATAGATGTACCTACTATGGAATATCAACTTTAACCTACATACAAGGATATACACTGTCAGTATGTTCTCCTGATGACTCTTTTGTAGTTCATCTTCATGCTGAGTCAAAAAAAATCAAACCCTATAGTTGTTAGCATTACTTCCCAGCACTGTGTAACTTTCTGTGAGGTGTTTTGTTTCTCATGAGTACAGAAACTTATACAGGGGAGAGTGATGAATTTTTTGTCTCTTAGCAGGATATAGAAAGAAATGAAGTCTGACATGCCAACATGATAGAAATGCTGTCATCTTCAGTGAGAGTCTTAGCATTGATGCTTTTTTGAAAATTCTTATGGTGAAGAAAATTATGCTTCTCAGATTCAAATAATCTTCTAGAAATAACAATTTCATATGCAAAGATGTAATTTTTTGAGGTACTATTTGTTGTGCATTTGTATTGAAAGGAAAAAGATGAACTGAGAGCAGGGCAGTCTGCTTTGGCTGCAAACTTCTTTGGAGGTTATGTAAAAGGCATCTTTGTGTGATAATGTTGTAGATATACAACTGAAGAGCTGTGGAGGTTGCTACAGTCGTAGCAAGACTGGTGAAGGTGTGCTTTACAAGAAGGTGAATACTTGCAAAATTAACCCATAAGTAAGCAAAAAAAAGTTAAGACCATTTGTCTGGATAACAACTTTGCAAAGATGCTGAAGAAAGGAAACTGGTGACTGATGAGGCGTGACACCAATTGAGGTATAGTAGTTGTAACTGAGGGGATCAGTACATGCAGAGGTGGCAGCAGTGCTGAAGGACACTGTAGTGTAGGTGGCAGAAGGGGAACCTTGAATTGGCCAATTATGATCAAGTTTCTGAAGATACTGACTGCTGGGGAAGATCTGTAGCACTCAGTGTGAAGTGCTAATGTACAGGGGCCCTTTAATCTCTGTTGTTAAACTGAAAAGGAAACAAGACAGCTGCTGTCTGTGCTGTCCAAGGTAAGCAGCATGCAGAGGCAGAAGCCATGAGGAGTGTTAGCAATGGTCCTGTGATTTACTAATAAAATAAGAATAATATTTAGAACTGGAGGATGAAAAGAATCTCACAGTGGTGTCAAAAGTCTTGAGGTAAAGCATGGCTGCTGGCTGTTACTGATAGCTTCAAAATGTGGAGATACTGGATTTCAAAGTGATGACACTTTCTTCAAGCTATTAAATATTATCTGTAATATTTTCACTCTTTTATGCTGCATTGTGTCTTTTTCCTTTTCTGTTCTTCAACCTACAACAATGCCTGCAGTGAAGGTATGGTAAGATATTTTGTAAATCTTCTCTTCCCAAGTAACTAACTAGTAATAGGATGAAAGGCAATGGGCTTAAGATGTGCCAGGAGAGATATAGATTGGATATTAGGAAGAAGTCCTTTACTGAATGGGTGTTTAGGTATTGGAACAGGATGCCAAGTGAGATATTGAAGTCACAGTAACTGGAGGGGTTCAAAAAACTTGTAAACATTGTACTCTGGGCCATGATTTAGTGCTTGAAGTAGTGTTGAGTTGATGGTTGGACTTGATGACCTTTGAGGTCTTTTCTAACCTTCATAATTCTATGATTCTATTAAATAAAATATTTTATGTGAAAGAGGGTTCTGGTCTCTGTGTTACTTCTCTTAGATCTGACTTGATGCAGTTATAGCAATAATTTCTCAGCAGCCGTTTGCAATGCAAGCGTAATCTAATTTGGTTTTATTTCAAGTTTTGCTTAGCTTTTTAAATCATCAAACCTACAGGCTCAGAAACTTCAACAGACTGACTTGAATTTCTCTGCTGGTGCTGTAGCATGGAAGAGTGCACAGAAAGCTGTAGCCCTGCTTTCCTTTAAGTGTCCAGAAGACTACTCATGCTTACCTGCTGAAAGAGTTGCTTTGGAAAAAACAAAGAACTAGCATGGTACTAGGGAACAAAAGGGGCCTGATAAAAGTTTTTATTTATAGTTCAGGACTTTTTCCCTCTCTGGATTTTTTTTTTCCAACATATGTTTGAGGTTTTCATGCTTGAGATGCTTCTTAAATTAATGGGACTCTGACCATTTCATAGTTGACATGCCTGTTCTTGTGCTGAGTTAAACATAAAACTTGGAGGTTTTAATTAAGAATGAAATCTTAATTTTCAGTAGAATATACTTTCAGTAAGATGTAGTCTATAGTAGCCTTGTGTCTGTTGAAAACTTCTTGGGGGCCATCTGAATTTAAAACTGAGTTGTAATACTTCAGTACTTGCAATCATTACCCTTACCTGTAATAAGACTGCATATGCTTTTCTTGTTCCAAATATAGTACTTACCTGAGACAGAGAAACATATAAATGGGAATTAGTGTTTGTCATGTTATTTCAGTCTTCACTTCAGTTTGATTCTAAACTTTTGTTGTGAAAGATGGGGTAGGTCCTTTGCAAGATTTTATTTCTTATTGACATTTCTGATTTCTTCAGATGAGCTGCTCTCAAGCTTTAAAGAGAACTAAGGTACAGGTTAAAACCTTTCCTTAATAACAATGTTCAGCTACCTGACAGTGATCAATTAAATACCCAAACCAGAGGTGGGATTAAACTAACTGAAAAGTTATTTTAAAAAATAAGCTTTAAAGGACTAAAGTCATTATTGACTAGAAATTCTTCAGGGACATAAACAATGTATTTGATAGTTGCCAAGGAAACATAACCTTCCCCGTGACAGTATGCTTTGCACGTAAGAGGTGACTGAAGTAATTCTAACAGTGAGTGCTCCACGTCAGCAGACCTGTTCTCCCTTCAGCCTCTGCAAAAATTGCAATTGTGTTTGCATCCAGCTAGGTTAATATCACTATATATGCAGAACTGTTAGTACTTCATATTTGATGTTGCAAATAGACTCAGAACAAAAGCAGGACTTCAGTTTTTATTGTTTGAAAAATGTTTCTTTTGCAATGAAATGGGCAGCAAGTGTGTGCCTGGCTGGCTGTTCTTGATTAACAGTAAGACAATTGTAGTCAGATTGCCAGTCAAGATATAGGATGGTCTAGAATAGGACCAGAAAGTTTTTCAGCATTTAGTGTCCTTTAACTTAGGCATGCAGAACTCTCTACTACTGTAGCAAATGCAGCAGGAACCTCTTTGTTTATTTTTCCTGCCTTTGGGTGAAAAGGAAATGTTGAGCATCAGAAATTCCCTGCTCAGACATAGGGGCTAACCACAATGTATGTGAAATATAAAGAGTTCATACATTATGAACATTAGTTCAAGGTATCTAATTATAATAATGGAAGATTTTTGAGTTGCCGAAGTGCAATTGCAAAATGGATTCTGTACTAGAAGTGGCCTGGGTCCTTGAAATGGTTAAATAAGATCTAAAAGAAGAAGAAACGAATGCCTGTGATAGTGGCAACGTCAGAAAGAAGAGGGTTTTCCAATTCCACATGTTCCTTAGTGCTCTAAATGATTCCAAGTGATTTAATCTGCACAGAACTTTGTTAGGCAACGTGACTGTAGACCCAAACTGGTATCAAAAGTGTTTATGTAGACAAAACGTACTCTAATGCTTTTTGAGGAGGCTTATGTTGGGACTGTGAAAAACTTGGAGCACAGGTTACTGTTGAGGGAGAAATTGGTTTCAAAAATATGGATTTCAGAATGAAGCTGCTGTAATTATGACTCAAAGGAGTGAAAGGCAGTGAGCAGTGAAAATACTCATAATGTCATCATGTGTGTAATGCCATGTTTGGTCAGGTGCTTGAGTGGGACATCTGCATAAAATCTTGGTGTCTACAAGGGTGAGCTCTCCCTGCTCCTTGCCCAGGGAGGAAATGGACTCTTGCTGCTGAGCAAGTACCCTCAGCCTGCATGAAGTGCAGTGCTACAGAGTGCCATAGAGGTCACTTGTCTGCAGTCTGAATCACACACATTCAAGTCAATAGATGATATATGAGTATAAGTTCTCTTGAGAAAGATTAAAAAGACTAAATAATGGTTATTTCTTGCCAAACAGACATTTGCACAAATTTCACCTTGCCTGCAGAATTGATTTTTCTACATTAGGGAGATTGTTTTATAATTTAGCAGTGCGTAATTCTTATTTCATTTTGATGTTGGCATTTGTATGATTTTTAAATGGGTCTGACTGAGAAATGAAAGCTAATGACTTAATTGAACAGTGACTGAAATAATCCCAAAAGATGTCTTTTTACATTGTAAATTAATGCATGTTGTTGTCATTATCTTACATAAATGATTGGGGTGTTTTGCCCTGCTTTCTAGGCTCATCTCCGTTTTATAAAATAAATCATAGTGAAAACTGAGTCAAGACCTCCCTGGTTTGTAATCTGCATGAAATATGCCTGTATCCATTATCCAAGTACAATTTGAAAATTGATCGCAGCTCTTGCTTGCTGCCATGTTACTGTGATATTTGGCAGCCAGAATGTCATTTCTGAGGAGGAGGAAGAAGTGACTGAGAATGACTTGAATTAAATATGAGCCTCATCTTTATGGAGGAGGAGTCCAGAAGAGATTGAAATAATATAAAGCCTTTCCTGAGGCACACAATTTGGCTAGAACTAAATTATTTGGAAAACCGTAACTTTGAAGTTATGGAATAAAAGTAGTGTAACTTCAGTCAAGCACCTATGTGGATTTTGTGTTGTTTTTATACTAGCAAATAAGTTAAAATATACCATAATTTGGGAGTTAACTGGAGATTTTATGAATATGTTGCTTTCCAACCATTCACATCAAGCAAGTGCCTGTGGCCTGAGCATTGATATCTTTGTGATGGAAAAGTTTTAAAAAAACATGATAGCTCTGCAGTTAAATGATTATAAATCAATCCATGAATAATTGTTGTAACTTCTCTGACACACAGTTCTTAATTTATCTTTGTGTGGAATCAGAAAGTTCAGACTTGTGTTTTGTTCTCCATTGATCAGACTTAAATCTTTAGTACGTGCGGTTAGATGTGGAGGGGAAAGACAAGCACGTCGTTGTAAGTGGAATTGAAACCTGTCCTCTCTTTTGGCTTTTTATCAAAGAGCCAGTTACTACAGAAAGGAATAGGAAGAGTCTAAGTGAAACATACTGTAGTATTATTTGTCATATATTATTGTAATGAAAAGCATTTTTGTACAACTCAAAAAAAAATTGGAGCTTGTTTTCATCATAAGCTTGTACTGAAATTGCAGACTAAACTCAAGAGGTTCACCTGAAAGAAAGTCAAGACAAGAAACTAAAAGTAAAATTTAGTTTAGTAAATTTTAGCTTAGTTTAAATTTGGATGCTAGGTTTTGCAAAAAGACGCACTTGGTTGTATTTGATGTCATTGGAGGATTTGTTTATCTTAAACTTTGGAACTGTGGGCCAAATGAGCTGCAGGCCATCTCTAACTTTCAACAGAGAGATTTGTCTTGTGACTTACCTTCTTCTCTGTTCCTCTCCTAGCAGCCCAGGCAGCCCCTCCTCTGTCAATGAGATGATGCTAACATGGAGAAGTATTAGTGGGGATTTATCCTATATATCCACATGATTTTCTGTTAGGGGAGTTAATAATATGTGCCAGAAGGGAAGGAAAAAAACCCAACAGTACGTAGTGCCCCTGCTCTCTGAAACAAAATTTCTCTCTTTTATCAAATGGTGATAATATAAATGTATTTTGTATTTCAAATGATTTAGTGACATAAATGGCTGACAGTGTGTGTGCTGTCAGTCCTTTTAAAGTCTTATAACAGATGTATAACATAAATAAGATGATTGGCTTGTACAGTGGAAGTGTTGTTAATAGTTTTGATAGTCAACACGTTGAGTGACTTAGTGATAAATACAGAGGCACATCTCTGTGTGGGGACAGGGGTTATTGTGTGACTGTACTGAATTAGTTCCTCACTTCTGTGTGGAATACAGGCATAAGAGTTCCAAGATTTTTTGGTTTAGGATTATTTTATGTATAGAGATTTTCTGTGGAGGAAATTCTAAAGTTGCTTGATGTGGTGGCTTCATGGGGTTCTTTTGGCTGCCTGGTTTTGTTTTGTTTTTCTCCCATTTACTGGCAAGCTTGTGGAACTGAGGTGAACATTCATAGTGGTGATGTACCAGACACAGCTCAGAACTCAGGTAAGGTAATCTCAGGTAGTGGTAGTCCAGTCAGCCACTTGTACAGAAACATATGTAGTCAAATTAACACTATTGTCTATCTTCAAATGTTATTGTTTAAATCACAAAAACACCTATAATGAAATTAACTGAACTTTTTAAAATATTGTTATTTTAAAATAGGAACTGGACTTCTGATATAATTTTTAAAAGATAGTTACATGTGTCCTGGGAAATGGGGGGAAGAGGAATGGCAGGACAAGCAGTCACTGAAGCCTGCTCTGTGCACACTTACGTTCATGTAGTTTTCTGTGGAGGAAAAACAACTGTGCAAAAATTCTTCAAGCTGCTTTATTTATTTGATCCGTATTACTTCTGAAACTTGTGTTTGGGTCTGCTTCTCAAGTAAGGAAGTCCCTGGCTCCTCTCTGGAGTCTCTTACATTTTCTTCCCAGAGTGCAGGAGCTTCTCTTAGCTGAGAAGACTTGCTGCTCTGTGGAGGAGTGGGAAGGAGAAAAAACAGCAATTGAAAAGCCTGCAGCATATGAGCAATCTCCTCCTTAGGCAGTGTTCTCCTTGAGCTTTAAGATAGCAAGCTGCAAGGAAAGGACAACAGGAATGGGCAGCTGTCATTTTTACTGTTTAGCCACAGTGATTTTAACAGAAGACAGAAAACAGTACATCAGGAGTAAACTGAAAACAAATTGCTACACCATCTGTTCTGGTGGGAGTAGCCATATGGAATGAGGTTCAAAGGGTCTTGTGTTATCGTTGTTAACTCTTTGACTACATCCATGTTGTACTCAAGTAACTGAAATGAAGTAGCTACTGATTATCAGTGACTGTAGGGTGGAGCTTGTTCTCCCATCTTATCAACAGTGTCAGGAAGAAACCCTTTAATCTGGGGTTCCAGCTTTGCTCAGACCCAGGCTAATCATGAGTGGCAATGGGAAAAAATATTTTCTAAGGGTACATGAGAGGTGTTGCAGCAGTGCTCCATTCCACCAGCAGCCGTGGCTTCAGAATACTGTGTGTGTGCCTAGCTGAAGTAGGAGAAGAGGAAGCAGAGAGGTGACTTCATGATCTAGCAGCTCTGAACACATGGAATACACAAAAGGCAAAGATGTTAACATGGAGGTGGATGTTATACTTGTTAACACTTTACTGTATGCTTTGGTCACTTTTCCAATCTAGATGCAGTTTCTCTAACTGAAGGGAATATACTTGGATTGTTAAGTTAAGTTGCTTATTCAGCTGTTACTACACTGAAGTTTCTTCAAATGTATTTTTTCCTTTTGGTGGGGAGGGTACACTATAAAGCACAAACATTTTCTATGGTGCTGCAGTCTCTTATTTGCATGCAGTTGTTGTGAAGGAACTGGAATAGTTTTGAAAGAGGTAAAAATAAAGGATCTTGTAAATTTCGCCTAATTACCTTGTGCTTATCTGTCTGTTATGAAATGTGAATAGCAAAAATAAGACTTAAATCTCTGAATTGGTGATAAATAGGGAAGTTTGTGTTACTAGGTCTTGATAGTCTCTGCAGTGAAAATGGTTGTATCTCCATATTTCATGTGGCGGCAAGCCTCAGACATAAAAAATTCTCTCAGTAAGAAAAAAATGCTTTTTTTTTTTTTTTGATACCTGGGAGCAGTCTTCTGTCAGATTTCTAATATCTCCATGCTGTGTAAAACGACCTTGTTATGGATATAGTGCTTACTGTTAATCTGGAGATACACTGAGATAAGGATCAAAAGCATAGTCAGATGGCCTTGTAGCTCAGATTTTAATCATATTACTGCCTGCCTGTTGTAGTTACTCATCCAGAGATCCCAAGGCACTCAAGGCAATTTAGACATAATTGGTTACTTGGGTCACCATTGTTCCACGAGTCTGTTCAATGCCATTTTCTGCTGGATGGCAACAGAAGCATTTCTGTGCTAATGACAGTGCTAATTTGAATACCAGTATAATAAGACTTGGAACCCACTGGTAGTAGGAAAACTTAAATGAGTACTTGGTGTGTCCTGGAATTTCCAGCTGATACAGTCAGTCGGGTTTCACAAGTGTTGACTGATCTTTTCTTAAAAACAATTAATAAAGGATGATATAAGCTGAACCAGGGGAGTGTGTGTGGCTCCTTTTGGAGCATCAGAAAGAATTCTAGATATTTTATATAGTGTAGCCAAGAGAATGTTTATTTGCAAGAGAACCTTAAAAAAAAATTAAAAAAAAAAAATCAAAAGCACTCTCACTGGAGTTGAAAACGTTGCACAGTTATCTGTCAGAAAAGTTTCCCTCTAAGGAAAGGAGTAGGACTAAATCATCCCCTTAGGATACCTTCCAAATATGTGGTCTCTAAAATAAAACCAATGTCTGTTGGGTAGCAGCTCCTGGAGTAGCTACTTAACTGTTCCAGAACTCCTGCACAGAAGACACTACAATATCAAAGCAAGGTGCCAAAGGCTTTAAGAAATGTGAAGTAACTATCTTATATGCTCTTAAACACAGTTTCCTAGTTTCACTAGAGGAAATTTATTTGCAGTTGGAACCTGTGAAGATTTATGGTGCCACGATGAAATTATTATTTAGCTGAGTAAACCTTAGGTAAGTGTTATTCCTTATGGAACTACAATAAATCAAACTTAGTTTTGTCCTTAAATGTTCATCTACCTTACTGTGAAAAATGAGTTTGGACAGGGACTTAGCTTCTCTTAACTGACCTAAATTAGAAACAAAATGGAATGAGATTAGGGCAGGGGCTTTGGAACTGCATGATCTTTAAGGTCTCTTCCAACCCAAAGCATTCTATGGTAATGTAAGGATGTGAGAGATCTGGCAGCTGTAGCTGAGAGAAGCTGATCTGCAGTACCAAAGATGTGGCAGCTGTGTTCCAAGCTCTTTTTTTTTTTTTTTCCTTTTACCCTTAAAAAAAGTGGCCTTTGAATGGGGCTGTAATGTGGCTGGTGTGTAACCAGCAGTTAGGGAACTCCCTGGTGAGAAGTCCCTCTCATGCTTAGTTGTTACTCAGAGCTGTCACCAGGTCATGACAAAGAATGGCATTCCGACTTCCATTATTACTAGTTTTTTCTTTCCATAATCCTAATGTTTTGAAAAAGCAGGTATGTGAGCTGGAAAACTTCCTTGTGTGGGTTTTAGGTCATTGTCACTCAGGTGACTCCCAACATCTAACTAACTGAGTTGTTCTTTCTAATACACTGGCTGTACTTGTGCTTGTAAAAACTCATGTTTCACTTGGTTAAATGTATTTACATATAACATTTGGTATCAGAAAGGCTTAAAAGAGGAAGGTGAAAGAATTAATCACTTTAGAGTGTTGGGGGTTTGTTTACTTCCTTACACTGGAAAGGACTTGGCTTCAAACTAAAATTACAATCAGAAATTAGGATAAATTCTGATGACACTTTATCTGCAAGTCTGGCCCATAAGAGTCCAAGCCATAAGTTTTAATGTTAGACATTTTGAGGTTGTTTGGACCAAGCTAATGGAGATAAGATGCCTAAATCCAAAAGATTTTGAGGTAGTAATAAATCCAGTAAGTGACATCAGGAGCATGCCAGCTAGCTCTGGTGTGTAATGAAGAGAACATCCTTTTGCTTATAGGCTTCTTTTTTTTTTAATTTTTTTTTTCATCACTAGATAGAAGTTTAAATACTCATATCTGCTTGTGGGAACAGTGCATCTGACTGGAGAATATTACCTACTTAACTCACTTTCAGCATCCGTGTTGTCATGGTAGCATTTTGTATATGGAGGAGTCAGATGAATGCTGCAAAATGTTTCGAATGTGTAGGATGGAATTTCTTCTTGATTAGGAATGTAGTTTGCAAGCAGGAGAATAACTGAGTTCTGAAGACAGTTCTTGGGCTGTAAGAAACCAAATTTTAATTCGCCTGAATGCTTTTCCTGTTGGTCTTTCTTAGATGGGTTTGAATTTGGGGATTTTTAGGACTTCTCTTGGATTTTGAGGGGATTTGCCGTTTTGTTTTGAACCTTACTGAACACCAAGAATTGTCTTTCTTCAATATAGAACAGAACTGAGTAGTCTAAATCTCTTTTTTTTTTCAGGATTATGGTTTTCCTGGCAGCTGTAAAGCAATTTGTTTGTTTATGAAATACAGACTTATTAACTTCAGCTTTTTATTATGTAAATGTCAGGTTTTTGCATCTAATGGTTATGAAACAGCTGCCTGTCTGTCTGCCTCTCTGCCTGTCTTTCTCATGGAAGAAACCCAACATAAATATTTTAAAAGCTTGTAGTGTAGTGCCATTCAAAGTAGTTAACTTAAGCAGGATATATAATATCAATATGCTGAACAACTTCCACTGAAATATCTTTGTAATTAAATTGAAATATCAAGGGAATGTTATACGAAAGGTAATCAAATTGAGCATCAGAACTGTTTTTCTAACTAATGATAATTAAAACTTCCCTCTTTACCTGCTTCCCTGTGTTCAAACCATGATTGATTTCATCCAAATTCTGGATACTTAATCTTATCCAAAGCAATGAGGGAATCAAAACAAGACAGGAATGCCAGTCATTTTGTGAAATGGAAAAGAATAATGTCCTAGAAAAATTAATTTTGCACCTAAGGATGCTTCCAAAATGAACAGTAAAAGATTGATAAATGATAAATGGAACTAAATAATTTTATATGGTGAACAAAATTATATGTGGGTGAAAAATTAATTCTTTAATTCTAAATTTTTCATAGGCTAATGTGGTAAAACCTATTAGAACTACTATTGCAACAAGAGGTTATATTATGGAGTGTCTAAGCTGAGGCAAGAACAAAAAGATTTAAAACCATTAAGGAATAACTGCTTTTCTTTGATGTAGGAAGTTCTACCAGAATAAGAAAACACATAACTTCAAATTATAAATTATTCCTTCCTTTCACCAACTTTGGTAAGTGAGATGGATACATGTAATCATTTACTGTTTCTAAATACAGAGTTACAATCGAGCAATCCAGTTCCCATACTCGTGACTAGCTGGCTGGTTTGTTTTGGTATTTATCAGCCCTGATTGCAATTTAATTCTACTGTCCTGACTAACAATGCTGGACTCCGATTTATGCATTTCCAGTAAATTTCTCAAAATTTTGGGTTTCTTTGTTTCCTCCACTGCTATGCTGCAGCTAAAAAATTTTCCTTAAATAGCAAGTTTTGTGGCTGCAAGTGGAAACAATAAATGTTGATTCATCAGCAGTGATACTTATCTGAGTTTAGCTGATGCCACAAGTCCCGTAGTTCAAACAATGTGATGACTCATTTTGTTAATCACTCTGTGACAAAATATATTTGAATTAGTTTCTTGTTAAACAGTGTGTGTTCCCTGGAGCAGCAAAAGCATCAAGAGCTGAAGATGACTTTAGCAGTTGAATGGTAAAATTCCTTGAATGAAAACACGAATAAAATTTCCTCCCTGTTGAGAAATAAAAGGTGTCCTAAGGTATATAGCAGATGTTTGTGGTGTGTATATGAAGGATTGAGATCAGCTGGGGAAGAGATTGAAACTGATCACAATCAGTGCTATTAATACACAATTTTGCTGATTTGATAGAATTTTGAATAATTGTTTCAGCATCTAGCAATGCATAGTCAGGGGTTTTTGGGGATGTCTTTGTTAAGATGCAAAAATCATCATGGGTAAATAAGAAAAGCAGAGGCCTTTGGTTAGGCAGTCTCTACTTGATGCTAACCAGCAAGACAGAAATCTGTTTTGTTTATTTCCAGTCCAAAACCAAATACAGTGCCTGTGTTTAAGTTGCTACAGATGTGGGATGACAAAAGTTGCAGTAAGAAAAAAACTGCAGTAAGAAACTAAGAAAAATTTTTCAGTGAAAGTCATCAATACTGGAACAGGTGCTCAGGGTATGAAATCTTAATCTTTGGGGGGAGTCAGTATATGGCTGAAATGTTCCTCAGCGACCTACTTCAAACTTGAAGTTAGCCAAGTTTTGAGCCATGGTGTCAGGAGGGGGATGGAAATCAGCCAGGTGATCTTCTGAGGGCATCCTCCCAAATGGAACAGTTTTGTCTTTTTTCTGGGGAGATGCAAAAACTGCCTTAGTGGTATCTGGATCACCTTTTCTCAGGTTTACTGCCTTTTCTTTTGTATTTATATCCTTAAAACCTTAAAAGGCTAGCATAGTTTTTTAAATATAATCTCCAGCTACATAGAATAATAGCTATCTTTTTAGTATAGGTCTTCTAAACTCATTATTTGAATCAGATATGATAAAAGGTGGAGTTGACTAGGTGTTTTCTTTTATCTATAAAGCAACTTTGTTTCATATTTAGTGGTAGGCTTCTCCACAATGCTGATTTTCTTTCATGTTCATTCTTTACTCAAATATGTATTTAAAATGGAGGAATTATTCCTTTATTTTAAAAATTATCTTTGAAAGCAGAAGCATGAACTTACAGTGACCATTCACATGCAGTATTAGAAAGCTCCTGTTTAATATTTACAGTGGTATTTAGACCTGAGGACAAGTGCACAAGCACAAGTAAAACCCCCAAAAGGATCACCAGTAGAATAAAACTGCTGAGCTAAAAAGCAAAATTATGGATTATATATAAAATTGATTCATTTTGTCCTTGAAATGATGAAAACTGGTAAAGCTAACAGACCACCTACCCTGATTTTGTAGTTCTGCAAATACTTAATATGCTCTGTGCAGGAAATAGTCTAAGGTGGAATTAAAAAGAAAATGCTGAGGTACTTCTATCATGGTAGGTTTTTGTTTAATAGAGAAATGTTTATTCCTAGTGCAGCTACCTTGTTTGTGTCATGTGGAGCAAATAAGGTGTTGATTGAGAATGGAATACAAGCAAAGGGGGTGTGAAACTTGCCTTCCTCTGCTTTCAGCATGACACAAAGTTTTTAGTACCTTGGCTATACATCCCCCTTCTTTTCTGTGAAGAGATGGGACTGAGCTTTGAAAGTTTCTTTAATGGTCTGCCCATCCAAAGACTTTGGACTACAGTCAGCATTGATAGGAGTTTAGCTGTGTAGCAAAGCTGAAAGGTTTAGCAGCATTTTCAATAGCTCAGACAGTAACCAACATAACCAACACTGGGGAGAATGAGAAACCTTCTAGAAAATTACAAACTGGGTGAGATAATTAAGCTATTGCCAGATTATGCAGATACAAACTATAGTAATTCTATGGTTAAAAAATATGGATATAAAGAGTCCTCTTGTGTTTTAGTCTAGTTATGTAAGAGAACTTCTTCTAAGCTGTCATTTTATAAAACAACATTGTTATTCCAAGTTTTAAAGAACCAGCAATTTATAGGAATTTCATAGTTATCTGACTGCTGGCCATTTAGGGAAAATTACAGAATGGAATGGAAGGAAATATCAGTTACTAAGAATTTACAAAATATAGTGTGAAGAGTTTTAGTCAGTTATTGATGGAGTTTTTACATACACTTTTGAAAAAAATAAATCAGTAAGTATCTGCTGATACTGTAAAATCCTTGGTAAGTGCCTTTATCTTGATTTCTTTTCATTTCAAACAGGTTATAGAACAAAAAAGAGTTTCAAGTCCACCAAAAAAAATAAGATAAGGAATGCTGCAGACAATAGGAATGTGTAGGTAGCATAGCATTCTCCATTCTAGGCAAGACACAACTAATGATATAATATGGAATCTGTAAATGAGGAATGGCATAGATGTTTTTCATTGCATAGATGTTTTTCATTGTTTCTTGGTGTAAAAGTATCATAGTACTATCTAAAGAAGAATGTTGGTGAAGGACTTTAGACTAACAAAAAATTGTTCTTGATGGAACAGGCTGCCTATGTGTGGGATTCCTTGCTGCAAGAAGAAACGACTGTAAAAGTTAACATCATTAAAAAAAAACCAACACCAAACTTAGGAATAATTATTGACATGAAAAACCCAACTGGGAAGTGTTAAAAGGAAATACTAACAGCATGTCTGGCTCAGGAAGCTTTAGGAAGCTTCAGACAATTGTACCGTTCGATCAAACTCATTTACCTTATTTAATAAAGTTGTATAATTATTCTAGAATACTTGGGCTGGGAGGGGGAGGTCTGATAAATTAGAAGGCTGAAGTAGAGGGTTTGCAGAGTTGCATCCTTTGCAGTTCTGGTGGAGGTAATGTCCTCAGCTTCAAAATGGCTCTGATGAGAAGTGTCTCCTCAGCCTAGAGTCAGATAACAGTGAGAGATGTGTAGAAGAGATTTTGTGATTTCTGGGGTGTTACAGAGGTAATTGAGAAGCAAGTACCTGACCACTTACTTGTTTTGTCCTGAGCCCCCTTGCCCCCTTTACTTCTCAAAGCTTTTCATTTAAGAAAGGAATACCGTTAAATATGCTTTATTTTTAACCAAAGAAAAAGAAGAAAAATAGTTCTTAGCTTCTTTTCTTGTTTTTCTCGCATGTTGTGCAGCATTTCTTATATTCTTTCTTTAGGTGCCTTGCAGAAACAGTTGGTTTGTAGATCTTTCTCCCAAACTATCAAGTAGCGAACTCAAAAGACGAAGGCTTCTAAACTATTCAATAATTTCTGTTTACCATTAAAATTACATAAAATTACTTTTTAAATGAAAAGGAAAATGTGTTTTGATTTAAGATACATAAAACATATGAATACATTGACATCAGTTAAGGAATCTAAATTTTTTTATCTCCATTTAATGACACTGAAGATACTTGGGCTTTAATTTTGAGAATGAGAACACTGTTCTACATGATTTGTACAGCTTCTGTCCTTGGCAGGTGCAGCACAATATAGAAACAAATATTTGGATTTGCAAAGAGATCCTCATTTTAGGTCTTCCCTAAAGAGACTATCTAAATATGACATTATTTGGCATGAATTTTTATTATAATATTATGAAATTACTCCTATAAGATAGATCATAAAGTAGTTTGCTTCTTTACAGTAGGTAGATACACAGTATGATTCATCAAAATTGCAAGGTCTTAAAAATTCCTTCTCTTTAATTTTCGAACTTTAGTGGGTGTTAGAGAAGGTAGGAGTAGTTATTCTGCACAGTGTGAACCTCTTGGAAGTGCAGACAAAGTGGAAAAATTTAGGGCTGGCTAGGTTACCTGCAAGCCCCTGTGTAGGTGGTAGTGTAATCTTGCTTCTTGTACCTCCTTGTACCTTGCTTTTTTTTTTTTTTTTTTCCTTTATTTCTTTTTCTTCTCCTCTGCTTCCCACATATATACTGACAAAAGTGAAAAAATATATCCTCACAGTTGACCTGAATCAAGGGCCATGTCATTTTTTTGGTTTAGTCTCCAAGTATGACTTATGTTAGGTGAAAAGACTCTATAATGCTGTCATAGATAATGTTCTGCAGCTCAATGGCAAGATATTCATCAGGGTAAGTAATTGAAATTGAGGAAGAATGGTGCTTATTCTGTTAAATGCACAAGTGTTTCATCAGTGAGAAGTTGATCTTTTTGAAGGGAACAGTTAAGGAAAAGTCAGAGTGAGTGTGCAGAGAATTAGGTGAATGCCTTCTGGAAAGATGCAGAACGTGATAAATTCTTTCAAAGCTTTCAAGTGAAATTGTTCTAAAGTTTTTCTTAGTAAGAAGTGTGCTTAACAAACATCAGCCACTATTTCAATGGTGTTATCTTATGCCTTCTGAAATGCATGTTTGATTGTAATAAAATGAAGGAAACTCTAGAGGTAGTAATTCTACTTAATTGTGTTGAACTTTTTATGGTGGTTCAGGTGAACCTTAGATAGCTTGTAACAGTCTCAATTACTTTCAAGCCTTCTACCTGAAGAACAAGTTCTATGGAATACTTGGTCTTTCTTTGACTTAATTTGTTTTGATTTTTTTTGTTTCCTCTCCTATGAAAACTGGAGTTTTATCACAATTAACATCTTCCATGTTACTGTATGGCAAAAGCGAAGAGGGTGTAACTTTCTTTTTTGCATCAGTTGTTAGAACTTAACAGGTCAAATTTGTCAACTTGGCAATATGTGAATCTTTGTGATGTGCCTTCTGGTGATCCAAAGGTATTTACAGTGTTCTCCTAAAGTGACCTCAAAGACCTGTCAGTAAGGGCATTATTTAATTTTATTTTGGATTATATTTCCTTTTGAATGTAGACTGTTGTTTTATATATATATGTTTGTTTATTTTAGTGCTGTTATGTATAGAAGTGGTTCAGGTCTCTTCAGCTGAACGTTTTGCAAATACTAAATTAAAAGCAAGTGTGAAATTCTAAAATCTTTTTTGTATTGATACATATTACTTCTGCCACAGTAGTCCTTCTGAAGCTGATGAAAACTACTATATTACTCAGACTGCTTATCAAAGCATTTTGCAAGGGCTCTTGGAATGGTTCAATTCCAAGCTTTGGGTAAAGTTGTTGTAACTTTGTTGTGGTTCAGCTAAGCGCCACGGAGCTACTGGCTCGCTCCTCTCTAGGCTCTGTGGGGTGGGGAGGAGAATTGAGGAGGAAAAAGAGAAGTAAAGCTTGCAGGTTGAGATAAGAATGGTTTAGTAATTGAAGCAAAGTAATAATAATAGTCTTGAAAAGGAAGAGAACAAAGAGTTAAGCCCCTAGAGAAGACAAGTGATGCACAAGGCAGTTGCTCACCACCCACTGACCAATGTCCAGCTGGGTCCTAAGCAGTGATCTGCCCCTCCCAGTCAGCTCCCATCAGTTATATACTGGGACTGACAGCCCGTGCTATGGAATATCCCTTTGGCTAGTTCAGGTCTGCTGGCCTGGCCATGTTCCCTCCCAGCTTCTTGTGCACCTGCTCACTGGCAGAATATAGGAAACCCAAAAATCTTTAACTTAGGCTAAGTGCTACGTGGCAACAAGTGAGCCATCAGTGTGTTATCAGTGTGGTTCTCACATTGAATCCAAAACACAGCACACAGGTAGCTCATTTCCTGGGCTGCTGTGGAGTTCCTTTTGTTTTCTCTCAAAGCACCTTTCTTTTCTCTGGGTATGAACGTAGCCCTTTTCTGGCTGTTCTTACAGTATTCAACACCATCCTTGCTCTGCAGGCACAAAGATAGTTTGGAGTATTCCAATTAGTCTTCCAAATAATTTCTCTAGTAAAGCAAAAGTTAAAAAAAAAAAAAACCTGAACCACAAAGTTAAACTTGTTCTCCGTAAGTATCAATTTAGACAAGAGCTAATAAAATGAACTTATATGATTCATCAGTGTTAGGTGTTTCATATTTGTTCTTTGAATTGGAGACTGAAAAAGAATTTTCAGGGCTGGTTGTAAAGGCTTGAATGATCTACCCCCAAAATGAATGAAATGCATTTCAGTCTCCATTACTTTTATTCATTTGAGTCTGCCAAGACAGGAGCCAATTAGTGTTAAGCAACTAGACTGAGACCACCAAAGGGTTCCATGTAGATTAATAAAACATCCTGAATTCATAATGACCTCCTCTCATTGCTAGTGATGATGTGACTGAACAGCTAGTTTTATAGAAGCAGCATGCCCTGTGATTTTGTTATCTTCCTTAAGTTTCCAGCTTCCAGGTTCTTTGGAGCTAACAGGCTCATAAGTATGTCTAGAAAAGGAAAAGTTTCAGAAAGTTGACAGATAGCTTATTATCACATTATTTTAATGACCCTGGGTAGAGTGTGAATAAAAGACCTTTACTGTCTTAAGATCAGTAATAGCTGGTCACTTAAAACAATGTTTACTACCGGGTGACTCACCACTAAATATGTGCAGCTCTAATTTTTCACTTAATTTAAAAAAAAAGGATGATACATTTTCCTCAGCTTTTACTGCAAAGGTGTAAAATGGAAACTTGTTTTCCTTATTGAATAAACATTCTTAATTTTTCCTCCCTTTTAATAATTTAGAAGAGAGACCGTTCCAGATAGCTGCCTTTGCCTCTTATGCCTCTGGTTAGATGCACAGCTAGGCTACTTTTCCAGACTTCTCAACGTAGTGAGAAGTCCATTTTTAAATTGCCCAATTTATGCTTCATGGCTGAGAGTGGTCTTGCAGTTCTGTACTTACATTCAGATCATATTTTGACATTGGCACAGTCACAGCTTTCCTGTAGTGGTGCAGAAGCAGCACAGCTTTGAGTTTTGTGAGCAAGCAGCAGCTCAAAACCCTGCCAAAGACCAAACTTGTATCATCTGTTGTGAGGTGCCTTACATTTGGCTGTTACACACAAGATGAGGTAGATGGTGGTGTTATTTCAGTGTTTTTGAGGAGCCTCATGGCACCATGTAGAAAACCTGTGCTGTCACCCAGTACATCTACTATCAGGGTTATATTTTATTATCCCCAGAGTGCTTAAAATGCTGTGGGGTTTTTTTTTGTTAAAGTGGAGTGGTTTCATTCTTCTTTCCTTCTGTTTAATTATGGCTGTTCCTGTTTGGTGTAAGCCCTGAAGTGGATTTGTGTTTCAGTGATAGAATGAGGGCAGCAGTGGAAAAACTGCACAGAATTGTTTTTTCTCTATGGACTTAGAAGAAATGACCACATGCTTGACATGGAAGGTGGTTCTGTCTAGAATTTAAAATGATCTGACAAGTACCTGTAGAACTTAATTTTCTTTAAGCTGTGAAATGGAAATCTGAACATGAGGGGCATCTGTGGAAGGGGCATTAAATGAAGCACTTAGCAGCAGAGTGCTACAGATTCAGATTCTTACCTACAAATTCAGGAGCTAATAGATTGTTATCTGCCACAGTTTAAAATCCTGAGGCCAAATAAAATTCTAAATGTACATTCTTATTCCTATGTGCTGCTTGAGCAGCCTTTGCTAAACTGTTCTGCGCCTAATTTTATGTTCATCCTTTTAAATTTGAAGGCATATTGCCAAAGAATTACTCATACAGTTAAAGAAAAAAAAAATCAGTGAGTGTAACCCATAAATAAGCTACACAGTCTTACTTCCCTTCCCAGATTTTTCAACAAATGATAAAGGGTGTACTCTTCAAAAATGCATTTACCAAAATGAATCCTTTCAAGTCCTTTCTTGTATGTACAGCTATGGCTTTTAATGACTGTAGCAGTACGCTTGGTAAATTGCTTTCACTCCTTTTTAAACACGTTTTTACTTAAGTGTTCTTACTGTAAATTCTACTGATGTCTTTGGGCCTGATTGGTGGTGTTTAGCATTTTAGGTAGAAATAATACATTGGAAAGCAGGTTTAGTAAAGTCACAGCTATCACAAGTGGTAATTCATTATAATTAATGTTATTTGACAGTATATACATCAAGCAAGATACCATAATTAAGCTGTTCATTGCAAATTGTGGGAGATGTTTACTTCAGGACACTGCTTTTTTTTCCTAATGATGGTCTTATCACTGGACAGCAATTTGTGCTTGGACTGAGAGTTAATTGATGTTCTTGTTTTCATTATTACACTGAGATGAGGTATTCACAGCATTATACATGAGTTTTATCTCTTACATTTTAATCTTTCTTTAAAAGGACACTTTAATTACTGATTATGGTTTTTTTGGCTAAATTTCAGGCTACTATTCCTAGAACCATGCAGTATACATCCAAAAGTGAATTTAAATGAACAAACACACAAATGTCAGCCTTCTTTTTTTTAAGGGCCTAAGCAGATATACAATAAGTTTCAGCACTTCAAGGTTCTGCAGGACTGGATTAACCATAGCACTGGAAGGTGTTTCCCAGTGTCTCAACAGAAAACCCCCTGCTGCAGTTTAACTATAATGCACAAAAATAATATATACATCCTTTGGCAGCAACCCATGATGTATTTAGGCAGTTAACATATACTATGTTTGATTGACTTCTCTTTCTTGGAAAGCAATCAAAATTACAAATATGAAATTAGGTGTCTTCTCAGCATTTTTTTTCAGGAGAAATGCTCCATAGTTCACTGTGCTTCCATGTTGCTTGATTCTTGTCTGGCTGCAGTGGTTGTTGGGAAACCTGAGACTTGTTCTGCCACATACTGAAACACTGAAAGTGTTTAAGTCCTTACAGCCTCCTTGAGGTACCTCTTGTGTAATTATGAAGGCAGCATAATGAGATTTTCAGTGGTTACTTGCATAAGAATTTAGAATGTCAAAAAGTAAAAAGAGATGCTGAGTAAGAGGAGAAGGCAGCATCCATGGCAGCCTGCTGAGAATGTTGTAGAAGGATAAAAGTGAAAGAGGTCAACATCTGGTTAGGTTTGTTTAATGGTTTTATGCATTATATATAAGATGGAATTACAAAGTTCTGTAAGTATTTTTTCCTGTTTTGGGGGACACAAAGCTGTATAAATGGAAGAAGAGGAAATATGCTTGGAATCAGTCTGACATCAAAACTTGACAAGCATACATCAGAAAACAACCCATGCTACAAATATTATGAAAATAATGTGCAATTAATAGTATTTGCTTGCTTGAGTTAAATTTATGTGTAGGGGAAATCTGCATCACACTAATAAAAATAGTTATTCAATTGAGAGAAAAGTAGCGAAATAAAGGAAATGGTTTCTCTCCGTTAAGTACATGGATAGAATTTAGGTATTTGAAATTATTTTGAAGCATTAAGTAAGTGCAAAAAGACATTCATGCAGAAAGACAAAGCTTAAAGCATTCCTGAAGCCTACACATTTGAGTTTTGTTGTAACTCTTCCAAACCCACAAAATAGGCTTCAACAGAGGCAAGATACTAAAACAACCTGAAAAATACTAAGCAATATAGAGGAAGATTAACTAAAACTGCAATACAAAAATTCTATATTGGCTTGAGATTAGATGTTACCTTCAAAAGCTGCATAAAATTGAAGCCATTAGCTTATATTTGCATTTAAGCAGTGGAGTTGTAATGCTAGATAGTTATAAAACTGTAAATTATAATCAGACAGGTAATGATACACATTATAGGAAGGTGGCTCGGTTTGAATACAATGTTTGAGGAAACATTTGTACAAAGTATGAAGAACTAGAGTAATAAAACACTGGATCGTTGAGATATATAGGCACTTGTCAGTGTAGAGAGATGCTGTTGCAACAGTAAGCAGCCCTTTTTTCTTTTTCTTTTTTTAACCAGAACTTTCCCATCAGGAGCTCTAAACAATGCTAGTTCCACTAAGATATTGGCACTTCGTCCCTCTTCATAGAAACTCAGTTTCTGTCAGTTGTTTGTAGATATCTTTCAGCACTTGCTTTATTTACTGAAAAATAAGGAGGAATCAAAATGATACATAAACGGTTATTAATACATGTTCAAATGACAAGTCCTCTTTCTTTTTTTTTTTCTTACCCTGTAGAAGTTTTCTGAGAGTATGGAATAAACCAGAACTTCAAGCCTTTGCTGCTTCTAACATAATGGCGCTTTTAAGTTATCATCTAAATGACACTAACTGCTAGAGGACTGCTCTCAGAGAATGTGAGCACAGCGCTTCCAGCAGCCTGCAGGAGTGAGGCTGGGTGGGTGGCTGGGTGTCAGCTGCAGGATGGAATAGTTTTTGTAGGGTATGGGTTTTTTAGTTCTGTCTAATTACGTCCATTTGTGTTTCAGCA